>NC_059204.1:46667057-46969557 GCF_020615455.1 Coregonus clupeaformis | reverse complement strand
TTACTTCTTTGTTATTGCGTGTAAATAGGTTTTCCCCACCCAGGATCCCCACAGCCCCCCCACCCCGGTAAACAGGTATTTTCATAAATATGTAAAGACTTATGTCTCTGTGTCCTCTCAGCAATCCCTGCTTCTCCTCTCACAGACATGTTCAAACCTGACTCATGGCTAGTAATAAGATTTACCGCTGGTAGACATGAAATCTGTCCAACTGGCCATGCTGGGCTGTTAGGGATTAGCTGCAGTGTATTGCATTAGGTACAGTGCTGTGACTACTGTACAGTAGATGCACAATTTGCAAGGCTGAATTAGTTCTTCTTCCAGCCTGCCAAACTGGGCAGGTTTTGATTAAGGAAGGTTTTCTAAGACTTCCCTGTGTTTAGCTTTGATATCGCCTGCATTTATAAAGTATAACAGTATGAACACAAACGACAACAGCAGCACTTTCAGACACCTATGGATTCATGGTGGGGGTGTGATGAATGCCAGTTATACTGAGGCCTATGAGGGGCTCCTCTATTGGGAGCTGGGGTTGGGATTGGGTTGGGGCCGGGGGTGTAGACTCAGGGACATCTGGCAGAGTGAGGGGGATGCCAGGGGGGTGCCTGGCACAGCCCTAGAGGGTGCAGGGGACATGGCGGGCACCCCACAGAGAGCCTAAAACACACTGCCATTCTCACAAACACCCAATCATCCCCTAACTGTCACTGTTAAAGGGAGGGGAGGGAAATAAATGTAAATCTTAGCCGGCAGCCTCTTAATTACTACTGTACACCTGCACTGGTCTGCAATGGACGGGCAACATGCAAGGTGTTATGGAACCCTAATGCCTAATGTCACAACTTGAGTTAGCTTTTCTATTGATTGGTCTCAGATTCGGTTGATCCAAATGGTTTCCTTTTTATTAAAGGAAATGTTGCCATAATAAACTATTTATTTATTTTAAATGAATGTCATGGTGTAGAAATATGATTATTTTGCCTATTAGGCTACTTATTATTTTGAGGAGTGAAACGAAGGACATTGTTTATGGCCGACACTCTTCTCAGTCTCAGATGAGAATGAATCAAACTGGGTGAAAAGTAAAGGCCGTGCCACAGAGCTGCAGTGCTGGGGTAGTGTTGGGGTAGTGCTGGGTGAGGGGCTAGCATATTTGTCATTAGTGTGGATTTGCATGTACCTTGTTGAGCGCGGGGGGCCGGAGGGGGGAGATTGGCCAAAAGCACAGCTGTACTGCCTGCCACACTGATTGCCTTGCCTTCCTCAGCCTCATTTATCTTCATTTCTTCCCAATTACACCAAATTAGCTATAGTCTCAGTTGCATTACCAACTTAATCCCCGTTTTTTTTCAGCGGACGGCATTATACAGTGGCAGATGATTCCTTGGCGGGAGTCAGGGTAAACAGCCATGAAAATGCCACCCCGGCAGATGGCGAGGCCCACAAGAAATATGACAAACAGAGTGCCAGCGTGCCGCCCTCCGCCCGCACCCACCACAAGCTGTTAATGTGCTCCCGGATAGTGTGTGTGTGCGTGTGTGTGTCTGTTTATCAAAGTGTGTCTCTCTGTCTGTGTTTATCCTCTCCTATGCGGTATGTTTGGTTTTAACTGGATGAAAGGTGTCCCAGTGAAACACAGATCATCTTCTCTGTTCCCAGCCTGGTGAACACTAATGGTTTCTTTTGAAGAAAGGAATAGAAAAAATATGTAGTCCTCACGGAATGAGTGGTTTGACCTCTTCATCGGCATGCTAGTAATATGATTAGCGTAAAGAAAGAACTCGATAAATTCAATCACCTCAATTAATATAATCTAGAGCAACTCACAAAGGAAGGGCAATCTTTAATTTAACAACTTAATCCTCTTTCATAATGCTCTCTGTCTGTACATCTGACAATAACACATAACCTACTACTGTATAGTCAAGCTTTCTCTTAAAAAAGGTACACCAGTTTACTGTCCATCAGTGTGGTTTGTAAGTGACAACAGACTGTCCCTTGCAGAAGAGCAAGGGTAATAGAAGAGAGAGAGAGAGAGAGAGAGAGAGAGAGAGAGAGAGAGAGAGAGAGAGAGAGAGAGAGAGAGAGAGAGAGAGAGAGAGAGAGAGAGAGAGAGAGAGAGAGAGAGAGAGAGAGAGAGAGAGAGAGAGAGAGAGAGAGAGAGAGAGAGAGAGAGATGTTTTGTTTGCTGGGTAGTAAACATGTTAAGGCAGTGCTAATGGAGAGGGTCGTCTCCCATAAACAGACCCTCTCACTGTATACACCACGGCTCCCACACAGACACACACATCCAGGGGACTGGCCTGTGGTCCCCCAGCCGCGCTCGTAACTCACAGTGACCTCCAAACGTCAACCCAGTAGATCCTCAGAAGGGGGCCACAAGAACCCCAACCCCATTACCAGCCCAAACAATGTGTCATCATAGACCTCCGCCAAGCCCTCTTAGATCACCAGAACAAATAACAACAACTAACAAATAGCATCCTCTCATTACTGCTGCTCAAAGCAGGTTTGAACGTAATTCCTCTCAAGGCATACTGAACTCTAACATAACACACATATAATGAATTACTGCAACCTTTCAGGCCAGATGATGGGTTGGTTGTGGGTAATGTTGGTGCTGTTCTTTCTGTCGGTCTGTCCATGTGTGTGTCTGAGGAACCACACGGCATGTCCAGACTGTGGAGGTAAGGACTGGAGCCCTGTGAGGGTGAGGGGACAGATGGTAGACCTAGCTGAAACCAGGCCAATGGCTCCAGTCAAATGCACTGGACCAAAGGGGGTCTGGAGTGACACTGGCCAAGCCTCCAAATTCCTCCCTCTCTGCACCTTTTCAGCTATTTTGTGTGTTTCTGTATATGTGTGTGTGTATCGGAGGGGTTAGGGGGATAAGTAGAACACAAATGTCCATCCTGTATGGCAGGGTTCCCCAACTGGTGGGCCGTGGGTCGAATTTGGCCCAAGGGTGATTTTATTTGGCCCCCAAGTTTTCTGAGCAAAAATAAATAAATAATAATTACAAAAAATGTTTCATTGTTGGACATAAAAGACTAAAAACACCAGCAAATCAGCTCCAAGTTACTTTAATTTTGGAAATCTGTTCCAAAGTATTCCCACGCATAAAAGAGAGATAAACACAGAGTGTACAAAACATTAGGAACACCTGCTCTTTTCATGACATAGACTGACCCGGTGAATCCAGGTGAAAGCAATGATCCCTTATTGGTCACTGATTAAATCCACTTCAATCAGTGTAGATGAAGGGGAGGAGTGAGGTTAAAGAAGGATTTTTAAGCCTTGAGACAACTGAGACATGGATTGTGTATGTGTGCCATTCAGGGGGTGAATGGGCAAGACAAAATATTTAAGTGCCTTTGAACTGTGTATGGTAGTAGGTGCCAGGTGCACCGGTTTGAGTGTGTCAAGAACTGCAACGCTGCTGGGTTTTTCACGATCAACAGTTTCCCGTGTGTATCAAGAATGGTCCACCACCCAAAGGACATCCAGCCAACTCGACACAACTGTGGGAAGCATTGGAGTCAACATGGGCCAGCATCCCTGTGGAACACTTTTGACACCTTGTAGAGTCCATTCCCCGACGAATTGAGGCTGTTCTGAGGGCAAAAGGGGGTGCAACTCAATATTTTTTTGCACGCAGTGTATAATGTCTTCTACGGAGTTAAGTTGTGATGGTGCCAGAAGTGTGTACCGCCAACTACATCAAGTCATTATCAGTCGATACTTGTAAAAATGTCCATTCTTTAATGCTTACCATGTACCTACTTTTGTCCTGTGTAACTGCATGCTTTTCTTTGGGTGATAAAATCTGTCGTTTTTATAAAAGTAGCATTTTACACGACCTCTGCCAAGGGAGACGTTGTTTGTGAATGCAGAAGCAGCAGCCCGTCATTTCACGGCAGATTTTTTAGCTTTGGCAGGGGCGCATAGAAAGCATTATTATAATTGTTTTACAATGGATTCCAATTCCAACTGACAACTCCATAACAATCAGGACAAGCACAGGTAGACAGTAAGCGTTAAACAATGGATATTTATAAAATTATCGAGTGGTAGTGCACGTTTGAAATCGCTAACTTCAAAGGGGGTGCAACTCAATATTAGGAAGGTATTCCTAAATTTGTACACTCAGTGCATGTGACCGTATAGAAATGTAAGCAAGGTTTGAAATTATTATGTTTTAGTCAAATATTATATCTGTTTGGGTTCTTGCGGTCAATTTGCAGTCTACAAATTATTTGTAATTATGTTCCGGCCCCCTGACCATCCGCTCAATAAAACATCGGCCCGCAGCTGAATCTAGTTGATGATCCCTGCCGTATAGACTAATAAAGTACTGCCAAAATAAAGGAAACACCAACATAAAGTGTTTTAATAAGGCGTTGGGCCACCATGAGCCAGAACAGCTTCAATATACCTTGGTATGGATTCTACAAGTGTCTGGAACTCTACTAGAGGGATGTGACACCTTTCTTCCACGAGAAATCCCATCACTTGGTGTTTTGTTGATGGTGGTGGAAAACGCTGTCTCAGGCGCCGCTCCAGAATCTCCCATAAGTGTTCAATTGGGTTGAGATCTGGTGACTGAGACGGCCATGGCATATGGTTTACATCATTTTCATGCTCATCAAACCATTCAGTGACCACTCGTGCCCTGTGGATGGGGGCATTGTCATCCTATGGGGGCGTAGCCAAAATAATGGCCTGCTGAACATTTTTATACATGACCCTAAGCATGATGGGATATTAATTGCTTAATTAACTCAGGAAGCACACCTGTGTGGAAGCACCTGTCACGGTTCAGACAGACGACAAGAGGACCACAATTGCGTCACACCAGAAAGTTTATTTAAACTTAAGGGGAAAGGGATGTAGGGAGTGAGTGAAGGCTCCAGGGGTTATCCCGTCCGATGTGCTGGGTCTGTGCCTCCCCCCAGTGGCAGCGATGCGTCCGATGACGCCGGTGGTTGGTGGTCCAGAAGTCCTGGGGGGGGGAGGAAACACAGACACAACGGGGCGGAATGAAACCAGGCAGCAGTACAGTTCAAGGGAAATCCAAAATACGTAGTAGCAAGGCAGAAGGCTGGTCAGAGTTACCGGGATTGAAGAGTAGTCAGGAGTCGTAATGGCAGAAGCAGGTCTGGATCTCCTGAGGCAGAAGAGTATCCAAAAACCAGGCAGGTCCGGGGTCACAAAACCAGGGTGAGCCAGAAGCGCGAGCAAACAGGTTCCGGGTGTGAGCTTTGCAGACGATCTGACACCGGAGAGCTGAAAGACAGGGCCTTAAATACTGGGAGAGGTAGTGGGTAATGCAGCGCAGCTGGCAGAGTAATTAGAGCCGAGCAGAGCAGGGACAGGTGGAGCTAGTTAGGCTGAGTAGAGAGAGTGGTGAGCAGAGTGGAAGAAAATTAAGGTGGTAACCCGGTGGAGTGAGAGGCTCATGACAGAACCCCCCCCCCAAGGGACGGCCCCAGAAGTCCCAAGAGCAACACCACACCGGGCGGGAGGAGGGGAGCCGGAGGAGGGCTAGAACTCCTCCGAACGGTCCGAGTGAACGTCCTCATCCTCGGAGGAAGCCGGAGGGCCGTGGTCGGGAGATGGGACAGGTCCCGAGACCGGATCAGGCACAGGACAGGAAGCCGAGCGGGCAGGACGGTTAGAGACCCCTCTGGGGCGGCCCCTACGGATTGCAGGTTGATCAGGATGCCGTTGGTGGAAAGCGGTGATGAGAGTCCTATCCACAATCCGACTAGCTGGCACCCAGGTCCTTTCCTCAGGTCCATAGCCCTCCCAGTCAATGAGGTACTGGAGACCCCTACCCCTCCGTCTGGACCGAAGCAGGCGGCGGACGGTGTAAACCAGACCACCATCGACGAGCCGTGGAGGAGGAGGACAAGGCGCAGCAGGGACCAGCGGACTCCTGGGCACAGGCAGGGGCTGCAGCAATCCGGCTGGGGGCTGGCAGGACGACTTGTGTTGGTTGCAGATGGGGCAGGCTTGGACGAATTCCCGTACATCCTTCCTCAGAGAGGGCCACCAGAACCTCTGGGCGAGCAGGTTGTAAGTGCGGGTGGAGCCAGGGTGACAAGCTAGGCGGGAGTCATGTCCCCACTGAACGACCTGGGACCTCAGGTCTTCGGGGACAAAAAGGCGGTCAGCTGGGCAAGTGCTGGGACCTGGCTGGTTACGGAGAGCCTCCAGCACCTGTTCCTCAACAGCCCAGGTCAGAGCTGCAACGATGCAGGGACTTGGCAGAATCGACACAGGGTCCTTGGAGGGGTCAGGAGCGGAGTTAGTAGGTACTGGCCGAGGGGGTAGTGCGGCGGCAAGCAGGCAGGTTCGGTGGCAGTCCTCTCCCCACTCCCTGATCACCCCGGTCACCCAGTCGAGCTGAGGGTTGTGCCGGCGGAGCCATGGGTAACCCAGGATGAGGGGTTGGCCTGGAGAGGGGAGCAGGTGAAACTGGATAGTTTCTTGATGGTTTCCCGGACAGACCCATCGAGACCGGGGCCGTGACATGAGTGACCGATCCGAGTAAGTGTCCGTCCAGTGCCCGGGCAGGAATAGGAGGTGTCAAACGGAGGTTCTCCAGTCCCAGTTGGCGTGCCAGCTTGATGTCCATTATGTTGGCTTCGGCGCCAGAATCCACCAGAGCAGCCAGGGTGTGAGTTGAGTCAGAGAGGCGGAGGTGAACTTGCAGCAGGGGTTTGCGGTCGGAGGACTGGATGGTCATTGAACTCAACCGGACTCCCCCTATGCCCGGTGAGCTTCGGCCCTTTAAAGGGCAGGTTACCACACGATGTCCATCACCTCCACAATAGAGGCAGAGGTTTGAGGTGAAGCGTCGCTGGCGCTCTGCAGGAGTGAGAGAGGCTCGCCCAATCTCCATAGGCTCAGACTGATCAAGCTGAACTGGGTGAGTGGCAGTAGATGACAGGAGCCCAGTCGGATCTCTCCGAATGCCGGTAGTAGGTGGACCTTGGCGCCCCCTCTCACGACGACGGGTCTGTATCCTTCTGTCGATCCTGACAGTCAGTGCGATGGCTTCATCAAGAGTGGAAGGCAGTTCATGGGAGACCAACTCGTCCTTGATATAGTCAGCCAAACTATGGAAGAACGCGTCCCACCAACGATGGTGTGTTCCAAGAACTTCGTCTAGCCAGGGTTCGGAAGTCGATGGAATGGTCTGCGACTGTACGTCTGCCTTGTCGAATACTGAACAGTTCACGAGACGCCTCTGCGGTTGGTGAATCCAGGTCAAACACCTTCAGCATCTCCTCGGCAAACCGGTCGAAGGTTGCACATGCGGGGGTTTGACGTTCGAACTCTGCTGTTCCCCAGAGTCGAGCTCGGCCCGTCAGGTGAGTGATGGCATACCCAACTTTAGCCCCTCCGTGGCGAAGGTCCTTGGCTGCAAGGAGAACTGAAGTCGGCAGCTAGTCAGGAATGGCCGGACCTGGGTTGAATCGCCGTTGAACCGCTCGGGGTTTCCAATCTTGGGTTCCGAGCAGCGGCTGCAATGACCGGGGCAGGTAACTCGGGGGCAGGGCTGGTGGGCAGACTGGCTGGGGTCAGGTTGGTGAGGAGTTGAATGATCATGGCGAGTTGTTGTTGCTGCTGCTGGGACTGCTGCTGGTGCTGCTGGAACTGCTGATGCTGTTGGTGGCCGACCTGAAGCAGAGAGGTGATGTCGCCGCTCATGCGGCCTAGCTCTCTCTCAGTGTGTTCCAGGCGTAGCATGGCGGTGGGTTGCTCAGGTTCTTCGGTTTCCATGTCGGGGGAAGTGTGCGCTGAGTCCATGATGGTCAGATCGTACTGTCACGGTTCAGACAGACGACAAGAGGACCACAATTGCGTCACACCAGAAAGTTTATTTAAACTTAAGGGGAAAGGGATGTAGGGAGTGAGTGAAGGCTCCAGGGGTTATCCCGTCCGATGTGCTGGGTCTGTGCCTCCCCCAGTGGCAGCGATGCGTCCGATGACGCCGGTGGTTGGTGGTCCAGAAGTCCTGGGGGGAGGAAACACAGACACAACGGGGGCGGAATGAAACCAGGCAGCAGTACAGTTCAAGGGAAATCCAAAATACGTAGTAGCAAGGCAGAAGGCTGGTCAGAGTTACCGGGATTGAAGAGTAGTCAGGAGTCGTAATGGCAGAAGCAGGTCTGGATCTCCTGAGGCAGAAGAGTATCCAAAAACCAGGCAGGTCCGGGGGTCACAAAACCAGGGTGAGCCAGAAGCGCGAGCAAACAGGTTCCGGGTGTGAGCTTTGCAGACGATCTGACACCGGAGAGCTGAAAGACAGGGCCTTAAATACTGGGAGAGGTAGTGGGTAATGCAGCGCAGCTGGCAGAGTAATTAGAGCCGAGCAGAGCAGGGACAGGTGGAGCTAGTTAGGCTGAGTAGAGAGAGTGGTGAGCAGAGTGGAAGAAAATTAAGGTGGTAACCCGGTGGAGTGAGAGGCTCATGACAGCACCTGCTTTCAATATACTTTGTGTCCCTCATTTCCTATTGTTTCCATCATTTTGGCTGTTACCTGTAGATCTTATCATGTGTCTGTTGTTTCTTTTTTCATAGAAGTTCAATTTCATAGGAGTTTAGAACTAGATAGTACCCAGAGAATGATATCTGACAGAAGGGAATATACCAGCAAAGACTGATAGAATAACACCATGTAGTATGTACAGACCATGACTATTGAAATGATTGTTGTTGGGTTTACTTTCTGTATTTGACATGGATATCTCGTTGAGAGTGCATACACAGTGAAACGCTGCTTTTCCTCAGGGCATAATTACTGATCCTGAGAATAAGGTGTCGCTGAGCCGTAATTTTCCTCTGCTGCTTTACTGTAACTGAATGTCCTTGGATCAGCCAGGCTTAATTGATTTCCCATGGAGAGAGTGAGGGGGGAGGGGGGGGGAGAGAGAGAGATGGGGAAATGGAAAGGTAGAGATGGAGCGAACACGAGAGAGATATGAAAGAAAGATAGAGAGACAGATGCTAAGCTGGAGAGAAAGACAGAGGAGGTGTGAGACATGTCTTAGGTTTGGGCTAAGGGAGGGTAGTGTATGGGGTCTCAGGTCCAGTGTAGTGTAGGTGCGGTGTAATTACACTGGGCTTTTTAAAGCATCCTGTTAACCAGCTCTGTCAGCGAGGGCTAAGGAGACGCACCCTGATGGACACATTCTCAAAGCATGACTGACGGACGGACAGGGCACAGAATCGCTGCCTTAATGGCATTTCTCTCTCCCCCTTTCTCTCTATCTTCCTCTCTTTCTGTCTCTCTTTCTCTTTCTCTCTCTCTCTCTCTCTCTCTCTCTCTCTCTCTCTCTCTCTCTCCCACTTTCTCTCTATCTTCCTCTCTTTCTGTCTCTCTCTCTCTCTCTCTCTCTCTCTCTCTCTCTCTCCCACTTTCTCTCTATCTTCCTCTGTCTCTCTCTCTCTCTCTCTCTCTCTCTCTCTCTCTCTCTCTCTCTCCACGTTGGCATGGTCTCTGGCTAATTACGCCTCTAGCCAACGCTGGGGGAGCCCTTGGACGCAGCCCAAATGGGCCATCAGCACCAGTGCTGGAGACTTTTGAACACCCCCGTCCTCTGATATACTGCACCAACGGGAACTTCAAGTCCGAGCCGAACTGCCACCGAAGTGGTCCGGTCACCAAGGTCAAACGGTTGAGTTATTGGACCTCCAATAAGAGTTAGAGGCTGCCGCTGCATTAGGAGGAAGAGGTCCCAGTAGACCTGGACTGAGGGATAGGCCACGGCTCTCCTGAGACCTGGCTCTCCTCTGTGCCCTTCAGGCCCCATTCTCTCCAAAGCCTGGAACGGAGGAGATTTGAAGACATTCCTCACTAAGCCTTTATTTGGTCTTTCAGTGCTCTCGTCTTTTGTTTCAAAGGTCTCATCCTTTCCAGGATTACTGGCGTTTTATAACTCCGCCAGTGCCGCTTAAGAATATTGGATAACACTTAGATTAAGTATATACATGATGAAACCGTTCATAACGACACTGTGATAGCGCTGTTTCTCTACTTGTTTTCATCCATCCTCCCAGACATATCCCCCTCTCCATCCTTTCGTTTCATCCCCATGCTTTCACACACACATACTATACATTCGAATACACACTACACTCCAAATATCCATTTTTGCCTTTCACGGTCATAGACAATAACACGCTCGTGCTCAAACTTACTTGCAGGCTTAAACAATACCCTCTCTCACACAGTGTCCCAAATACACATTCTCTTCTGAGGGACTCTGGCCTCAGGTGTTGGACTCAGCCATTAGTTGAGCTGATTGTTTTTTTTCTCTCATTCAAATGGGTCCCCACTGAAAAGCGGGAGATTCTACAGAGGAAGAATTTAATTCGCATTATTATTAAAATAATCACTCACTGCAATCTGTTGCAAAAATACCATCTGTTATTTCACTCGGAGGACTTCAGTTGCTTATTAAGCCGAATTATACAATGATTTCGATTCCTCTTGTTTTGCTTCCCCCCCCCCCTCCCCTAATTCTACTTAAGTATTTTTATGGTTCCTCACAACTGGGCCTCCATTACATTTCATTTTATTGATTTATTTATGTATATGAGACACTCAGCCGTGAATAGCATTGACTGGAACAGGGTTAACCCTTTAAAGGCCTAAAGCTGGGATTTGACAGGAAATAGGTGATTTCCTGTGCCACGTTCTGCCTCGTTCTAATGGATGGCCTGCCTGCCTGTAGTGTTTACTGTAATAACGCCCAACACCGTGTGTATCACTGCAGGTATGCTCTCCTCTGTCACATAGTACCATATCTCAGGTGTAACCGAGCCGGAATGTGGATCTCACAGGGATCTACAGTTATCTATTTACATAGTCTTCACAAGGCAGGGCTGTGCTAGGCTTTCCCAGGCCACCCTAGTCTCATGCCATTGGGATGTGTGCTGCTGAGCTGTTGTGTAGTTGGACTCCTCCACTCACCTCCCTCCCGCCCCATGTCTCCCCTGTATGTGTCCCCAGGTGGCAGCGAGTCCTCCTGGGACAAAGAGAAGCTCCAGTCTCCCCCCTCCTCCGGTGCTGCCCATGGCCTCGGTCACGCAGGCCTGTCAGGGCAGCACGGTCTGTCCAGCTCCCACCTCAGCTCCCTGCAGCAGAACCACCTACTGGCCAACCGTGAGTCAGACACATACACACATCCTCCCTCCTTCCCCTTTCTCCACACATCTCCCTCAGTCTGTCACCAACTCTGTATGGTCGTCTGTCTGTGCTATGGTTTAAGTGATACAAACGTATCTAATAAAGTGTAATAGTGTACTGTGTAGGAAAAGGTTAAATATCCATCCATCTCTCTCTCTCTCTCTCTCTCTCTCTCTCGCTGTCTCGCTCTCTCTCTCTCTCTCTCTCTCGCTCTCTCTCGCTGTCTCGCTCTCTCTCTCTCTCTCTCTCTCTCTCTCTCTCGCTCTCTCTCTCTCTCTCTCTCTCTCTCTCTCTCTCTCTCTCTCTCTCTCTCTCTCTCTCTCTCTCTCTCGCTCTCTCGCTCTCTCGCTCTCTCGCTCTCTCGCTCTCTCGCTCTCTCGCTCTCTCTCTCTCTCTCTCTCTCGCTCTCTCTCGCTGTCTCGCTCTCTCTCTCATCTCTCTCGCTCTCTCTTTCTCTCTCCCCCTCTCTCTCTCTCTCTCGCTCTCTCCCTTCCCCCTCTCTCTCTCCCCTCCCTCTCTCTCTCTCCTCACTCTCTCTCTCGCTCTCTCTCTCTCTCTCTCTCTCTCTCTCTCTCTCTCTCTCTGCAGGACTGGACCTTCCATTCATGATGATGCCCCACCCCCTGCTGCCCGTCAGCCTGCCGCCTGCCTCTGTTGCCATGGCAATGAACCAGATGAACCACCTGAACACCATCGCAAACATGGCCGCTGCAGCTCAGATGCACAGCCCCTTGTCCAGAGCAGGAGCGTCTGTCATCAAGGTAAGACGAAAGACACACACACACACACATATGCACACACACACACACACATGTTCACAGTTCATACCATCCATCTGTGAATGTATTCCAACACTGCTCACTACACCACTAGTGATATTAGAACCGTATGTACAGAAGTGAGAGACATTCATCCCATTTAAAATGCATGTTAGGCTGTGAGTACCATATCAGCACTGTTGACGCGGTGTAGAATTCAGCTCTAGAGGCTAGTAATGAGTAGAATTCCACATTGGAAAGTATGTTAATATCGACATAAGAAATAATAGGGCATTTATGACATTAGTATTCAATTCTCATGGATGTATTTAGGGATCTGTAGATATGGTGGAGTATATTGAGTAGATTCTTCCTTCAGTCTCCCCACATGAGGCCAGAACAGAGAGGATGGGTACGTGTCCTACACAGGGGGTTGGCAGACTGCTACGGGAATGTGTGTGTGTGTATCGCTGAGACTCACGGCTCGTGTCAGAGACAGCCAGGGGCTTACAGAACAGGCAGGGGATATATCACACACACAAATACACACAGATAGACAGACACACAACCACACAAAAATCTGTTACGTTCAATTAATGCCTTTACTAGCCATACTTTCATTTCCTGTTGTTATATTCCAGCATCAGGTTGATCAATTGACATAATTCCTTTCTACATAAATGTATATTTGTTTTTAATCAGACACTCACACATATACACCATTCATACACAGACAAAGTTTCCACTAATTTAACATGCCTGATTTTTTTTTCACCTGCTTTTTGCTATAACTGAAAGGGGTAAGGGGAAAAACATGGCAAATTAAAAGCCAACTAAAGACCTAGTCATGATTCCTCCATTTTCACAGACCCTGTAACCAAAATACAGGTATCGGGTCTGTGTGAATGGTTCTCTGCTTTTTTGCAGGTAGATCCATTGTTTAAAACCTCCCTAATTTGAAATGCAAACAGCCTCCCATGGTTTAACAACACTAACCCACAATTCCCAATTTGCCAGTTATCCACTGATATGTATAAAATGGGTCTACCTGCAAGAAAGTGGTCAATTAGGAGCTGTTTGAAAGGGAAACATTGCCTTATATTTTTTACAGGTGATATGCCACATCTTCTGTCTGAAATGGGTAATACTGTTTAGCTCACCCATCCAGACAGCACCCTTTCCCTAGTGACCTGCTCCAGACAGGCACAGCACCCTTTCCCTAGTGACCTGCTCCAGACAGGCATGCATGTTGGGGTGTATTTTCAGTGTCCTGCACACAAAGTGAGAGGAGGGGTGTGTTTTTGGCGAGGTGGCGAGGGCAGAGGGCCCCGTCATACCGTAGATCTGCTCTATTTAAATAGTGCCACCCGGTTCGCAGATGGCAGAGGGAGAGAGCAGCGTCTGGTGCTGTTTACTTTCCCAGCATCCCCTTCACCCCAGCCTGTTTGCCTTACCCTACCTATATAGATATCAGAGAGGAGAGGAGAGGGCTTAATCTCCCTGTCTGACGTTAGGAGTTTTAGGGATGAGAGACCAGCAGATGTGAGGTGGCCACAGGTGTTTTAGCTAGCTAAGTGTGTGTGTTTATAAATGTGTGTGTGTGGCTCTGCTGAATTAACTTTTTACCAGTCTGACCCTCGGTCTCTGTGGCAGGAGTGTGTCCAGGACAGCCCCTCTCCGGTGCCCTCCATGGAGGAAGGTCCTCGCCCGGGCTCCCAGCCCTCCTCACACCCCAGCAGCAGTGCCTCCAGCTCCCCAGCCCCGCACCAACATACCCCCGACCGCCTGGGTGAGACACAAGCACCTTTTTCTTTCTCTGTCTCTGTCTCTCTGAGTCTGTCTGTGTCTCTCTCTATGTCTCTGTCTCTCTGTGTCTCTCTCTATGTCTCTCTCTCTGTGTCTGTCTGTGTCTCTCTCTATGTCTCTGTCTCTCTGTGTCTCTCTCTATGTCTCTCTCTCTGTGTCTGTCTGTGTCTCTCTCTATGTCTCTGTCTCTCTGTGTCTCTCTCTATGTCTCTGTGTCTGTCTGTGTCTCTCTCTATGTCTCTGTCTCTCTGAGTCTGTCTGTGTCTCTCTCTATGTCTCTGTCTCTCTGTGTCTCTCTCTATGTCTCTCTCTCTGTGTCTGTCTGTGTCTCTCTCTATGTCTCTGTCTCTCTGTGTCTCTCTCTATGTCTCTCTCTCTGTGTCTGTCTGTGTCTCTCTCTATGTCTCTGTCTCTCTGTGTCTGTCTGTGTCTCTCTCTATGTCTCTGTGTCTGTCTGTGTCTCTCTCTATGTCTCTGTCTCTCTGAGTCTGTCTGTGTCTCTCTCTATGTCTCTGTCTCTCTGAGTCTGTCTGTGTCTCTCTCTATGTCTCTGTCTCTCTGTGTCTCTCTCTATGTCTCTCTCTCTGTGTCTGTCTGTGTCTCTCTCTATGTCTCTGTCTCTCTGTGTCTGTCTGTGTCTCTCTCTATGTCTCTGTGTCTGTCTGTGTCTCTCTCTATGTCTCTGTCTCTCTGAGTCTGTCTGTGTCTCTCTCTATGTCTCTGTCTCTCTGTGTCTCTCTCTATGTCTCTCTCTCTGTGTCTGTCTGTGTCTCTCTCTATGTCTCTGTCTCTCTGTGTCTCTCTCTATGTCTCTCTCTGTGTCTGTCTGTGTCTCTCTCTATGTCTCTGTCTCTCTGTGTCTGTCTGTGTCTCTCTCTATGTCTCTGTGTCTGTCTGTGTCTCTCTCTATGTCTCTGTCTCTCTGAGTCTGTCTGTGTCTCTCTCTATGTCTCTGTCTCTCTGAGTCTGTCTGTGTCTCTCTCTATGTCTCTGTCTCTCTGAGTCTCCGTGTCTGTCTCTTTCTCTCTCTTTCTCTCCCTGTTCTCTCTCTCCTCTCTCTCCCACCTTGTCTCTGGACAGTTGTTTGTAAATAAATAATCGGCATAAACAGACAAAGAAGGACACCTGCACACATCTGCATATAAACATGTGTTGTACACTGACTTGTGTGTGTTCCTTTAGTGATGAATCAAGTTGATGGAGACCTTGGGGAAAGAGAGGCTGGGATCAACATGAAAAAGATGTTAAAAGAGAAAGGTATGTGTTGGTTTGTTTATATGTATGTGTGTTTGTTTGAGAGAGAGAAAAGAGATTATCTACTTTAGGAAAATGTATTTGTTAAGGAGTGTAGAAACATATAACAGAGCCAGGTTTGATAAAGCGCTTCCAGTTATCGTGGTTAGTGTCCCCACTACAAAGCCCCTGAATCTGATAGTCTGGTGAGAAATGAGGCTCTAAGTCAACATAGAGAGAATCAATGAGAGCTATCTGGACAACACAACCCAGCGTCACTGAGACTTATTTGGGTCAGAATGACGGGCACACTCAGCCGGTGGCAGCGCGCGGAGCGGCATGGGAACATCACAGACAAGGGTTAAATAGTGCCCAGAGGCAGCGCCCACCGCCATGGTTACCGTAGCCACAGCACAGCCAAGTAAAGATGTGTCTCCCTGGCGAACCATTAATCTGAATCACAGCGTTTTACTAGTAGCCCCCCGACTCCCCGACTCCTTTCTTATGCAACAAGTTCCTATTATTAGGGAGCGCGGTGCAGGAACCCCCAAGCATCCATCACTGTCATGGAGAATTAGGCTGGAGGGAGGCCCAGGTAGGAACCTTCGAGTGGGGCTCACTAACGGGGGGAGAGTGGGTCTCCTGTGAGTTCAGAATAAAAGAGGCCTGTGTGTGTGCGCGGTGTGTGTGTGTGTGTGTGTGTGTGTGTGTGTGTGTGTGTGTGTGTGTACGTGTGTGTGTGTGTGTGTGTGCAGGGCCGGCACCATAACCGGCATAAGCGGTCGCTACTAGGGGGCCCGACAACTTATTTTATTTTATTTATTTTTTTGGGGGGGGGGACTCAGTCGGGTTCTCAACTTACAGTTGAGAGTTAGAATAGTAGAATACACAAGGTGCAATTTGGTTGTGCATCAGCAGTTTTTCTCTTGTTACGTCAGTCATTGACAGTCCCTCAATTAGCTTTTTTTGGGGGGATTGGTAAATTAGTCTAGCCACTATCAAATGTGTAGAATTGCAGGAAATTAGCTTTAAAATGGCAAAAATGTCCCTCCACCCTATGGCAAAATATGTAGAATTGCAGGAAATTAGCTGTACAACTGCACATTTTTATCTCCGCCCCATGGCAAAATGAGTACAATATCATGAAATGTGTTATAAAATTGCAGAAACTTCTCTCCGCCCCATGGCAAAATGTGTAGAATTGCGGCAAACAGTATTCTCTGTGGCCCATGGTAAAAGGTGAAGATGTTTTTTATCTCTGCCATCAAGAGGGGGGCCACTAAAAGGTTTTGCCCGTGAAACAACATTTAGCATAGGCCCCCAAAAGGTTAGGGCCGGCCCTGTGTCTGTGTGTGTGTGCAGGAACTGTGGGTTCTGTGTGTACAGTGAGGGAAAAAAGTATTTGATCCCCTGCTGATTTTGTACGTTTGCCCACTGACAAAGAAATGATCAGTCTATAATTTTAATGGTAGGTTTATTTGAACAGTGAGAGACAGAATAACAAACAAAACATCTGTCAAAAATGTTATGAATTGATTTGCATTTTAATGAGGGAAATAAGTATTTGACCCCTCTGCAAAACATGACTTAGTACTTGGTGGCAAAACCCTTTTTGGCAATCACTGAGGTCAGACGTTTCTTGTAGTTGGCCACCAGGTTTGCACAGGGATTTTGTCCCACTCCTCTTTGCAGATCTTCTCCAAGTCATTAAGGTTTCGAGGCTGACGTTTGGCAACTCAAACCTTCAGCTCCCTCCACAGATTTTCTATGGGATTAAGGTCTGGAGACTGGCTAGGCCACTCCAGGACCTTAATGTGCTTCTTCTTGAGCCACTCCTTTGTTGCCTTGGTCATGTGTTTTGGGTCATTGTCATGCTGGAATACCCATCCACGACCCATTTTCAATGCCCTGGCTGAGGGAAGGAGGTTCTCACCCAAGATTTGATGGTTCATGGCCCCGCCATCGTAATAATAATAAATAATAATAATAATGCCATTTAGCAGACGCTTTTATCCAAAGCGACTTACAGTCATGCGTGCATACATTTTTTGTGTATGGGTGGTCCCGGGGATCGAACCCACTACCTTGGTGTTACAAGCGCCGTGCTCTACCAGCTGAGCTACAGAGGACCACGTCCCTTTGATACGGTGAAGTTGTCCTGTCCCCTTAGCAGAATAACACCCCCAAAGCATAATGTTTCCACCTCCATGTTTGACGGTGGGGATTGTGTGCTTGGGGTCATAGGCAGCATTCCTCCTCCTCCAAACACGGCGAGTTTAGTTGATGCCAAAGAGCTCCATTTTGGTCTCATCTGACCACAACACTTTCACCCAGTTCTCCTCTGAATCATTCAGATGTTCATTGGCAAACTTCAGATGGGCCTGTATATGTGCTTTCTTGAGCAGGGGGACCTTGCGGGCGCTGCAGGATTTCAGTCCTTCACGGCGTAGTGTGTTACCAATTGTTTTCTTGGTAACTATGGTCCCAGCTGCCTTGAGATCATTGACAAGATCCTCCCGTGTAGTTCTGGGCTGATTCCTCACCGTTCTCATGATCATTGCAACTCCACGAGGTGAGATCTTGCATGGAGCCCCAGGCCGAGGAAGATTGACAGTTATTTTGTGTTTCTTCCATTTGCGAATAATCGCACCAACTGTTGTCACCTTCTCACCAAGCTGCTTGGCGATGGTCTTGTAGCCCATTCCAGCCTTGTGTAGGTCTACAATCTTGTCCCTGACATCCTTGGAGAGCTCTTTGGTCTTGGCCATGGTGGAGAGTTTGGAATCTAATTGATTGATTGCTTCTGTGGACAGGTGTCTTTTATACACGTAACAAGCTGAGATTAGGAGCACTCCCTTTAAGAGTGTGCTCCTAATCTAAACTCGTTACCTGTATAAAATACACCTGGGAGCCAGAAATCTTTCTGATTGAGAGGGGGTCACATACTTATTTCCCTCATTAAAATGCAAATCAATTTATAACATATTTGACATGCGTTTTTCTGTCTCTCACTGTTCAAATAAACCTACCATTAAAATTATAGACTGATAATTTCTTTGTCAGTGGGCAAACATACTAAATCAGCAGGGGATCAAATACTTTTTTCCCTCACTGTATGTTTGATACAAGCACGATGTGTGTAAATACATGTAGCAAAGACATCCCCCTGAGAGCCTTCCTAGGAGATTAGCTCATGTTCTGTATTTAGTCATAATAATACTAATACTACAATGAATGAACACACAGCCACTTCATAGCAGCGAGACCATGATCTCCTGATCATTGAGAAAGCATCTATCCCAGCTGCATCAGTAACAGAGGCCACCTTCACAAGCACATCCAGGGAAGCTCATTATGGAAATGTACACCCCTTCTTCGTCTCATTGGAACGAGTCTCTATCAACGTCACGGACGGTCCGTCTTAATTAATCACTTAATTAGGGCCTTAATTGAACATCTACGAAGCGTTTATTTATGAGGTTCGGTGCAAAGCGCTGGTGGCCAGGGTGTGTGTCTGTCAGTGGCCCGACGCGCACACACACACACATATACACACACACACACACACACACACACAAACACACAAACTGTGTATCCCATGGGCCAACACAGGGTGTGTCAGCATGTTTTAGTGTGTGACTGTGTGAGTGAGTGGGTGTTTACACGTTCGCATGGGTGTTTGTTTGTGTGTTGACGTGTACGTGGGCATGGTGACCGTTTTTCCGCTCCTCAGGTATGTTTGTGCCTGCTGCTGTATTATGGGTAAGGGAACCGGCAGATGGTAAGATCTAATGCACAGCACACACTACCACGATGAGACAGAGCAAAGATGCCTCCAGGCACTTTTAAAGAGATTCAATGTGCACCTGGCCTGTGACCATATTTTATTAATGTGTCTGGAACATAATCCACCCCAAACACCCCCACCCTCCTCCTCCTCCTCCTGCTCCTCCTTCCGCTGTTATTGTTTGGTAGAGAGCCGGCCTGTGATTTTCCAAAGGGAGAAGAGAAATAAGGCGGTTGAAAATAAATAGGGACTTGTAATAGCAGACAATATAGGTCAGTGACAGACACAGGGTCTCCGGGATTAGGCAGGGAGTCTCTCTCTCTCTTCCCCTCTCTCTTTATCTCTCTTTATCTCTCTTTATCTCTCTTTATCTCTCTCTCTCTCTCTCTCTCTCTCTCTCTCTCTCTCTCTTTATCGCTCTCTTTATCTCTCTCTTTATCTCTCTCTTTATCTCTGTCTCTGTCTCTCTCGCTCTCTCTCTCTCTCTCTCTCTCTCTCTCTCTCTCTCTCTCTCTCTCTCTCTCTCTTTATCTCTCTCTCTCTCTTTTTATCTCTGTCTCTCTCTCTCTCTCTCTCTCTCTCTCTCTCTCTCTCTCTCTCTCTCTCTCCCCCATCTCTTTATCTCTCTATCTCTCTCTCTCTCTCTTCCCCCATCTCTTTATCTTCTCTCTCTCTCTCTCTCTCTCTCTCTCTCTCTCTCTCTCTCTCTCTCTCTCTCTCTCTCTCTCTCTCTATGTCTCTCCTCTCTCGCTCTCTCTTTGTGTGGAGACATTCAAGCACACTCCCTCGCAAATTGTCTTTGTCTTTTAATAGAACCCATATGTGCTTTCATGCACAAACTGTGTATTCAGGTCTTAGACTGATACTTACCCATCAAGCACACTGACCGGCACTCTTTCTTTATATCACAGATAGCTAATGTTACACACTCAGGCATGCACAGTCCTAATACCCATCTTTATATACGGTCAGGTCCAAAATTATTGGCACCCTTGATTAAGATGCATAAAATAAATAAAAATACTGAGTTATGTTGTAGGTAAAAAAAAAAAAAAAACGACTATATTATTTTATACTAATACATTTGAAAATAATAAAGGGATTTTGTTTAACAAGTAATAAAAGCAAATATCAAAAAGATAGGGGTCAAAATGATTGTCACCCCTGTTTTCAATATCTTTTAATGCCTCCCCTTGCGAGGATAACGGCACTGAGCCTTTTTCTAAAATGTTTTATGAGATTGAGAACACATTGGGAGGGATCTTAGACCTTGATATCCTTCGTCTGCTCTGATGGACTGCCCTCCTCAATTAAAACCACAGGGATTCAATGGGGTTCAAGTCCGGAGACTGAGATGGCCATTGCAAAATGTTGATCTTGTGGTCAGTTTAAATCTTTATGGATTTTGATGTGTGCTTGAGGTTTGTGTCTTGCTGGAAGATCCACTTGCGGCAAAGTTTCAGCCTCCTGGCAGAGGCAACGAGGTATTTGACAAAAAGGTCCTGGTACTTGGTAAAGTTCATGATGCCGTTGACCTTAACAAGGGCCCAGGACCAGTGGAAGCATAAACACACATTTACATTAGTCATTTAGCAGACGCTCTTATCCAGAGCGACTTACAGTTAGTGCATTCATCTTAAGATAGCTAGGTGGGACAACCACATATCACAGGCATAGAAAATACATGTGTCTTCAATAACGTTACTATCAGTAAAGTCAGAGCTAGTAAGGGAGAAAAAAAAAGTCACACAAACAAAGAAATACTTCACATATCCCAGTGAAGCCCACCAATGGTTTAGTGACCTACAGTAGATATCCCCCCCCCACCCAGGGCAGAGCAGAGCATCATGGGCAGGCAGTCGGATAATGGGGCAGACAGCAGCATCTATGGTGGACTGGTGGAAGGCTCCATCCCTGAAGGAATGTGAGCTAACTGTTCTATATGACCTGGCTCCCCCTCTGGCTAATGCTGAGCTGAGCTTCAACAAACTAAGGCCAAGTTTAGTCCAAGCTCAGCCTTACATTGACTTAAGGATTCAGTCGGTCTCCTCTCATACTTTTCTCAATAGCCGCTATAACCAGCAGCATCCTGATTCCTGACACTTCCACACAACAGCCTTAAAGCTTATTACGTTTCATATTCTCTCTTTCCCCTTTCGTCCCGCTTGACCAAAGGCAATAGAGCCTTGTGAAGAGAGGGCTCCAATCTTTGAATAATGTTTGCATGGTGTGGGTTGTTGTGGCGGGAAGGGGACGGGTTGGGGCACCCATGCTAGACTGAGTCTGTATGATAAACAATGTGACACGGCGGTACATGTTGATGAATGGCCCAGCCTCCGGCACGGAGCACCTTTTTTCGGTGGGAGTCCATGGAGTGAACCCCCTCTCTCCAGCTCCATAAATCACTGGCTTTGCTGGTCAGTAGAGTGAGAGCCGGAGCACGGAGAAGAAGCAGTGGCGGACGGGTTTGCTGGGGGCAAGGTCTCTCCCCACCCCTCTCCTTCCCTCTCTCGCTCTCTCTCTCTCTCACTCTCTCTCTTCCGCCAGCACCAGGAGCGAAGGAGAGAGGAAGAGGAGGAATTACTCTAATGTTACTGCTGATTCTCTTTGATGTGAGGCATTTGAGAGTGCCCTCCATTCAGTCCCTAGCCCAGATAGTGCTCTGTATTCCCATCCTGAACAAGTTTTACATTTCCATACAAAAAAAGATTCTCAACATATTTGCAAAGTGAACATTATTGGACAATTACCTTGAAGCTGCAACATTCACATAGATTAACTTTCACACTTGTATTATTTAGCCCTCTTTTCATCCTTTCTATAATACTCACACCCTTTCTTTCTTTTCTTCTTTGTGTTGGGATATTTTTCTCTGGCAAAGGTGAAACAATTTCCCCTTGTGAGTAGGGCCGGGACGATACCAGTATCGCAATATTTTTTCTTCCATAGCAAAAAATGAAAACAAGAAGCATACCAAACTCTTTGGTCCTTTAAAAACCTGCTGTATGTAAAATATAGTGAGCTATAGCTTGGAAAAGAAATGCATGTGACTCAGTTCATCCGCTTTGTGTTTTGTTTCCTTGCCACGACAGTAACGAGTATCGCTATACTGCTATCGTCCCGGTCCTACTTGTGGTCCCCATTTTGTCTTTGTTCTTTTCATATCATGTTGTCATTCTCCTAGAACATTTTAGTACACATAGACGACGATCTTATACTTTACATGTATACTTTATTATAGAAAGAAGGAACAATGGTGTAGTAGATACTTAGAAGTTACATTTATCCAGAGGAAAATCATAGTATTACTGTAGTCCTTCTGAATGACAAATATCACTTATGGAAGTGGGGTCTCAGTCAAGAGGAATGTCTGGCATGAGGAAAGGTAAGTGTTCACTTATCAATCCAGCGCCCCACTCTAGATCTGTTTTCATCTGGCACGTCCAAGGAAACGGCTCAGGATGTACGTCCCTGTGTGTGAATGTACAGGAAGCATCAGGGTCCAGATGGGATCTGAGATCAGGCAGGTTCAGCCTCTGTGTTTATACCCACCTGTGCATCAGATTAAACACCCTGCTCAAGGACACACAGCCGTGTCCCACCTGGGAGGAGTGGAAACTGAGGCCTCATCGTCACCCGTCCACTTCCTGTCCCTCTTAGCAGAGCTGCACTGAGGCGTAGCTGGATGACGTGTGTTTTGTGTTAGTCCAGGCTGAATGGGCCGTAGAGTGAAGGCCTCAGTAGAAAGCACAGTGGACTCAGGACCGCTGCGCTGCAGCCAGTTTTCCACAAGGCAGATATGAGGCATCTGGTTACAATCAATGTTTCCCTCCGCCATTATGAAATTAGCTGTGCGGAAATGATTTGAAATGGCCTGTAATGATTTCTGATAGAAATGTGCAGCATTGTTTCGCTCTTTGAGATAAGCGAACCGGTAAATCAGTCAAAACAAATGCAAAGAGCCCCTTCACTGGGGGAGGAAAAATAAAAAAAAATCATTTTTGTTCCAAGCCAGGAGTCTGTACTTTAACTGCGTCGGCTTGGCTGCGTTTCAGAACTGATAGCTTCTTAACTTCTTGGCGACAGATGTGGTTATTCTTTGCGAACGCAAAGGATGAATAAATAAATATGCGTCAGAAGCTCACACTGCCTTTTTTTAAAGAGCTCCGTCCTCTTATCTTGTTGGGGCCTATTTGTTTATGTGGAAACACTTCCCTGTAATGTGCAGAAGGGACCATCCGCACAGGCGGCTTTGAAGGCCCTTTTGGATCATTAGGCTGATTGCGGTTCTAAGTGAGTTTGTGATGGTTTAATTAAACCCCAGCTTTAAGCTGTGGGCCTCTTCAGTCTTCAGTAGCCAGTTAGTTAATGTATACACACACATGCAACTTATCTGCTTCTCTGTCTCAAGATGGATACATAAATAAGTACTGTGCTGTGCCTCCAGACCACAGACGTTTGTGTTTGTGGATAGCAGAGTGAGCCATTACAATCGCTGGTTAATTTAGGGCAAGGTTGTTAGCGATTGAAAGTCACCCGACTCACCAGCACTCTTGGCTGAGTGGCTGGGTAATAAATTATCCCACTCGTTCCTGTCAGAGGGGGGGGGGGGAGGGGACAGACAGGTGGTGGTTCTGCTCTGGTTCTGGGGGTAGATAGGTGGGTGGGTACCCACTCAGACTGAACCTGTTACTGTTACCTGGGATGTGTTCTCTCTCTGTGTCCAAGTGAGGCATCCGGGCAGGAAGGTAGAGTTGGCAGTGTTAGTGTCAAGGCAGAATGCTGTTATTCCTACTCCCACACACGTGGTGCATCCCAGCCAGGGGACCATGGTGCTGCCTCCCACTCCCTAGGCCTAGGCCACTGCTGCTTGGACACATACACACTAACTGCAGAGGGTTTGGTTAGAGGCCAAACACCTTTATGATATGAAAATTGAAGTCTGAAATTGAAGTTGAAAGGATTTTTGTGCTGGATATATAATCAATGCACATTTCCAACCTCTAGGAATAAACTGTTAGTGATGGTTTGTATAGTCTCTCTCTCTCTCTCTCTCTCTCTCTCTCTCTCTCTCTCTCTCTCTCTCTCTCTCTCTCTCTCTCTCTCTCTCTCTCTCTCTCTCTCTCTCTCTCTCTCTCTCTCTCTCTCTCTCTCTCTCTCTCTCTCTACCTCTCTCTCTTTCTACCTCTCTCTCCCTCTCCCTCTACCTCTCTCGCTCTCTCTCTCTCTCTCTCTCTCTCTCTCTCTCTCTCTCTCTCTCTCTCTCTCTCTCTCTCTCTGTGTCTGTCTGTCTGTCTGTCTGTTCTTCATCTCTCCTGGTCCAGAGAAGTGTTGACCCAGTATCTCTCTCACTTAATATTCCTCATATCACTACTCAAAGGCTAATTGGGGGAAGAGATACCTCATTAAGGTTCATTTCATCTATGAATATTAATTAGCTGGAGGTTGGCGCATTAAGCAAGAAAACACACAGAGCCTCTCATCCCTTTGAACATGTTTAGTTATATATTTACCTGCACACTTCCTGTTTATATTTGTCCAACTAAATAGCTGTCTCCCCTTTTATTTCATCAGACACAAGTTTTGAAGTGGGAATTCCCACATGAGTTCTGTGAATTATACCAAACTTTTCCTTAAATCAATCTTTTTCCATAATGTAATGGACACATAGGTGCTCTGTGATGTTGTGCTGTGTGCGTTCACAGCAGTCCTTACAGACCAGAATGCTAGCTAGCTACCTTCAGGGCAGAGATCAATGCAGTGCCAGCTTTATGGGCCTGACTGCAGCTCACAGACGGCACTCAGCGCTAATTTACATTCCTTCAATTCTCTATCTTTAGTGCTTTAGCAATTTAGTATACGTCGACTTCCATGTATGGCAGTTAAAATATAATAAATGGACCCCCACGCACACTTCCCCGGCCCTGTTCTTTAGTCTAACTTTTATTGTCATGCTTTCATCTTCGGAAAATAATGAACATTGGCCATTCCTTCTTGACTTGGTTAAGCTCATTAAGTTCACCTTGTTTTTTTTTTGTTATTCCGTTGTGAGCCTGGTTTTAATGCACTCCCAGACTGTTCTCAATCCAGCCTGTCGTTCAAGGGGTTTGTCTGGTTTAAAGTCAGGGGGAAAATGTGGCCTTTAGGATTATTTGGAAGTAGTGGAGTAGATTAATAGGTTAGACCCCAGGGGTGATGGGGGTCAAGGGGACGGGAGGAAGTAGAGCTCATACAGTACTTGGTTCTAAGGGTGCTGCACCCACAGAAGTGGCCATCTATAGCCAGCATGTCACACAGTTGTCATGGCACATCCTTGAAAACTAGTTACATTTTTTTAAAGGGGCAATCTGTAGTTGCTGCATCCATTTTTGGACTTATAAACTAATGATACAGTTGAAGTCAGAAGTTTACATACACCTAGGTTGGAGTCATTAAAACTCATTTTTCAACCACTCCACACATTTCTTGTTAACAAACTATAGTTTTGGCAAGTCGGTTAGGACATCTACTTTGTGCGTGACACAAGTAATTTTTCCAACAATTGTTTACAGACAGATTTTTTCACTTATAATTCACTGTATCCCAATTCCAGTGGGTCAGAAGTTTACATACACTAAGTTGACTGTGCCTTTAAACAGCTTGGAAAATTCCAGAAAATGATGTCATGGCTTTAGAAGCTTCTGATAGGCTAATTGACATCATTTGAGTCAATTGGAGGTGTACCTGTGGATGTATTTCAAGGCCTACCTTCAAACTCAATGCCTCTTTGCTTGACATCATGGGAAAATCTAAAGAAATCAGCCAAGACCTCAGAAAAAATATTGTAGACCTCCACAAGTCTGGTTCATCCTTGGGAGCAATTTCCAAACGCCTGAAGGTACTACGTTCATCTGTACAAACAATAGTACGCAAGTATAAACACCATGGGACCACGCAGCTGTCATACCGCTCAGGAAGGAGACGCGTTCTGTCTCCTAGAGATGAACGTACTTTGGTGCGAAAAGTGCAAATCAATCCCAGAACAACAGCAAAGGACCTTGTGAGATGCTGGAGGAAACAGGTACAAAAGTATCTATATCCACAGTAAAACGAGTCCTATATCGACATAACCTGAAAGGCCGCTCAGCAAGGAAGAAGCCACTGCTCCAAAACCGCCATAAAAAAGCCAGACTACGGTTTGCAACTGCACATGGGGACAAAGATCGTACTTTTTGGAGAAATGTCCTCTGGTCTGATGAAACAAAAATAGAACTGTTTGGCCATAATAACCATCGTTATGTTTGGAGGAAAAAGGGGGATGCTTGCAAGCCGAAGAACACCATCCCAACCGTGAAGCACAGGGGTGGCAGCATCATGCTGTGGGGGTGCTTTGCTGCAGGAAGCGTGTGCGAGCAAGGAGGCCTACAAACCTGACTCAGTTACACCAGCTCTGTCAGGAGGAATGGGCCAAAATTCACCCAACTTATTGTGGGAAGTTTGTGGAAGGCTACCCGAAACGTTGGACCCAACTTAATCAATTTAAAGGCAATGCTACCAAATACTAATTGAGTGTATGTCAACTTCTGACCCACTGGGAATGTGATGAAAGAAATAAAAGCTGAAATAAATCATTCTCTCTACTATTATTCTGACATTTCACATTCTCAAAATAAAGTGGTGATCCTAACTGACCTAAAACAGGGAATTGTTACTTGGATTAAATGTCAGGAATTGTGAAAAACTGAGTTTAAATATATTTGGCTAAGGTGTATGTAAACTTCCGACTTCAACTGTATGTACCCATTGATTCTTGAAAAATATTACTTATAAATGCCTCATGAGCTTAGTTCAACTGTCGTACCCCGCCAGAACCCACAATATAAGCTTGTTTTACTCCAATGTTTGTAAAAAACAGCATCAAAACATGTTTAAAACTATCATTTTGATATCATGGATGGTCAGTCCTCGTATCCGTAGCTCTGTCTATGAATTTGAGGTGGTTACATTTCTCCAACCCCATCCCTAAGCTTTATACCAAAAGAGGGGCGGGGAAGATGCTTTTTTATTGTTTCAACAGCTAATTGCCACTTAAATGTATTAGATGAAATATAGAAAAATCACACCAGATTTGTAAAATGTCTCATTACATCATCTCACATCTCTTCCTAATTGGTCATTGGCAAAAGCAGACATTGTTGACATACTGTAGTCTACAGTGTGAATGTTTGAACATATATTTCCAATTCCAGAACAGTAAAAGCTCCAGCAGAAGCAGGTGTGTGTGTGTGTGTGTGTGTGTGTGTCGATCCGATCCGAGCAGAGCCACCCCTGGAGTCTCTTCCTCCTGCCAATACTCTGAGTCCTGTTTGATTGGAGTATTTCTCTGAGAGCACTATAAATATCATCAAGACATTTGGTTCCCAGAGCTTTATGGCTCCCTGGGTGCCTGTTGTCAAAACCTGCCATCTTGTTGGGAATAAATAGATAGTTGGCAGGGAAGAGACCCATCTCCCTTCCTGCCCCTCCTGTGAGTTGTGCTTCATCACGACTGCTTGGTGCGTTGCAGGGCGTGGTGTGGGGGGGGGGGATCTGTTCTCCCTCTCTCTGCCACTCTTTGCTCTGCCAGCTGCTGGAGACTGATCCTGGGTTTGTGATACACGTAAGTGCTGCTGGGGGAGTGGACTGACTGAATAGCCGCTGTGCATTTATCAGTCCACCTAAAGACTGGCAACACACCCCTCCTGCTCCCACCTACCCCAGTGAAACACAGTGGAGCCTCTGTGCTGGAGAGGAGACTGAAGGGTTATTTTGCCTTGAGTTGCCAGGTGCTTACCAGTTTTGGGGAAAAGAGGATGGAACACAAGGGGGTGCCATTGAGATAAAGTGACGGGCAGAGGGAGAGAGTGGACAAAGAGCCAGGTTTACTTTTCAATACATCTTAAATTTTTTCTTTATTATTTGAATGTCATTTAGATACAGGAAATACATTGGCATATTGGGCCCAGGTCTGGTCTACATAGAGATTAGTGAGGCTCCAAACCAGACAGTGTAAGGATGTAGAGAATGTACTTCTCTAGAAAGAGCACAGTGCAGCCCACAGAGCAACAGAAGAAGATGGAGCAGGCCAGGGAAGTGGGTCACCTGTTCTAACACTAGGACTCCTGCTGTATCCCGCGTCCTGCTACAGTCATTATTATGCATTTGATATAATTAACACGTGTTCCAAAATGTGTAAATATGTACCTGACATGAAACTCCCAAACCCTAATTATTCCTTTTCTGTCTGTCTTTTGATATCCAACTTGGTCGTCATTATAATTATTTACCTGCCTTGATCCTATGTAAATGTCGCAGTGAGGCCTCCCTCTCTCTCTGCCTGACGTTTGTTTAGGCCTGACAATCACATGGTACCCACCAGGGCTGGCCTAAATCACCATCTAATTGGCTGCTATTGAATATTCAGCAGACAGCTCTGCTACACATGTAGTGAAGTGAATAAACAAGTACATCACATGGAGGCAAATAGCACCGGGGGAGTCGGAGAAAATATGCTGCTGGGGGTAAATTGGGCCGGAGTATGGAGAGTGTGTAGATGGAATATTGCTGTAGATGCTTTATAGGTTTTTCTCCTCCATGCCTATCCTTGCCTGGGCATCTGTTCACCCATATGGTGGTATGGATGGAGGAGCCACTTCTGGTAAGACTGGCTGAGCAAGGTTCTCAGTGGTGTTCCATTCACATCTGGGACAGAGGCGTTCTATAAATGACAAAGTCCTAAGAGCGCCACTGTGACAGCTCTTAGGGCTTGCAGGTAAAGAACTCAGTCTTCTGAAGCAGAACACTGTAGCATTCTTTCCCTGTTTTAACCTTTTCCCTTCCTTTCCCCATTAGAGTTGTTTTCCTCTTTCTGCTGAGAGCTTTGCAATGAGAGTTGATGGATTCAGCCCGCCTTTCAAATAGCTCTCCTTTTGTTGAAACCTCTGAAACCTCCTGTTTTTTTTATTCTTTTCAGAAACATTACATTGTCTTTATTTTTAGGGGTAGCAAATAAAAGGCTTGATTGTTAAATAATTGATTGATTCATGCGGTGGGTTAAAAGGAAACAGCACTTCCCCCTCTTTTTGTTAGTTTATTTATTTATTTGTTTGCTCTGTGTGTTGAGAGGGGGGTGGTAAGTGGCAGGTTCTGAAGCCATGTCATTGGTTCATCATGGTCCTTCAAAGAAAACTGACTCCCAGTCAAGTGTTGTGATTCCATTTCCCTTCAAGTACAGTAGCTGTTTCGCACCTCTCTAATGCTACAGCACAGTCGGGCTGAACGCTGTTCATGTTCTCCAAGTGGGGGACATGTGCGTGCACACACACACACACACACACACACACACACCGTACGCACAGAGAACACTGTAGGCGGCATACACACCCTGCATCATTACTTGTGCGCATTACAGTGACCTGAGACAGAACCAGTGCACTTTGTAAATGTCACGGGCCAGCCTTCTCCCCCTCTTTGCCCACAGAATAAAATGAATTGAATTGTGTGCTATCAGCAGCAGCAGCAAGATAAATCTGTCGTTTAAAAGAGAGTAGTAATTAGGTGTGGAGAGCCTACTGGAGGGAGGGAGGGAGGGAGGGAGGGAGGGAGGGAGGGAGGGAGGGAGGGAGGGAGGGAGGGGCTGGGGCACACTGTAGAGTACAGAGATGCTTTTAGGAGGAACCAGCGTAATGGATCATACGGGCCAGATTTCTGTATTTTGAAAGTTACATATCTTGAAAACTTGATTGCTGACATGCAAAACATTTTGGGACTATATCAACAATGGACTACTGAAACAAATACCAAAAGATACAGTAGTTTTGGGGTGGAGTTTTCTTTTAATGCAGGGGACCAGTGAGGCTCTGTGACAGGGGTGCAGATGAGCTGTTAATCAGTCCTATAGAGGGCCAGGCGTGGGGGTGAGGAGGGCAGGGGGGAGACAGAGCCTCTGACCAGGTCCATTACAAAGGCCAAAGATGTGAACTGATGCTCTGTTGCCAGATGCCATTTCTGAACTCTGAGAATCTTCCCTCTGATTCTCAGTTTATCTAACGATTCACCTCGCACCTCTCGCTCTCTTTTCTTCCCTCTTTCCCCCTTTCTTTTCCTATCACTCTCTATATATGTCTCTTTTAACACACACACACACACACACACACACACTCACACACACACACTCTTCTCCGCTTCACACTATATCTGTGTGACCTTGATCTGCGAACCACTTTCAGTCGGTACGAAAAACTTAATCACAGACTGTCAAACCGTTGGGGGGGGGAGGAGGGGAATTATTCTCTTTTTTTTCCACCTCTCTCTCCCCACCTCTCTCTCCCTCACTCCCTCTCTCTCCCTCTCTTTACTTTAATGCCCTTTCCAGTACAGGGGGAAATTTATTGCTTGTGGGACAGGTGGAATATGAACAATGGGCAGAATGGAGTGCAGGGTTATCTGGCCAGCCTGGGAGCGCAGCGGGAAATCGATGTGACCCGTGATACACTGTCATCACAATTCCCACCCTGGCTGTCCTATTTGTCTTGCCCCGGGAAGCCGGGATGGCTGGTGTCATCTCGCCGAGCCAGATTATCCGGGTGAATCATGGCTCGAGCCACTCTCAGGCTTCTATCTATTTTCCCCTGGACCGCGGGCCTGTCGTTCCCTCTGTGGGTGGGGGAGGGAGTGGGTGGGAGGATAGAGAGGGTTGTGGGAAGGTAAAATATGATTCTCTTTGCTGTTCGGTAGCTGTCTCCGTGGTGATACTCTGCGCTGATCTGGGGTTTGCGCTCTGCTCCTTATAAATGAACCACTCTTCAGAGAGAGGCTGTACAGGACATTCAGGCGTCCTCCTCACACACCATCACACGCTGCTTCCCTCTCTGCTGCTTCCCTCTCTGCTGTTTTCACTGTCTACCATCAACTATGCTTTTAGCTTTATTAAACTGTTCATATGGTCCTGTGAATGTGAGTGAATGTGTGTTTGTGCATCAGTTTTATTTTAACAGCCCCATTACGTGTGATAAAGCTGGTTGTAAGTCCAGGTCTATTGTGTGTTGTGTTGAGCAGATGAGGCGCAGCTGGCCCTGCCCATGATGAAGCCAGGCTTTGAGAAGATGCCCCTGGGAGGACAGACTCTGCCTCCAGGCTTCCCTGCGCCCTTCCTCTTCGCTGACGGACTCAACTCTGTGGAGACTCTGCTCACCAACATCCAGGTAGAGACGCACTCTTTATGTCATGGAATAGTGGCACTGATAGGAGTGTGTGCTGTGTGTGTGTGCTGTGTGTGTGTGCTGTGTGTGTGTGTGTGTGTGTGTGTGTGTGTGTGTGTGTGTGTGTGTGTGTGTGTGTGTGTGTGTGTGTGTGTGTGTGTGTGTTTGTGTAATGGTGCTCTGGTGGGTAGTGGTGGAGTTAAAGGTTAAAGTGCTGTGCTCCTTTCTCTGTCCCTCGGGCGGCGCAGGGCCTGCTGAAGGTAGCGGTGGACAACGCCCGTGTGCAGGAGAAACAGGTCCAGCAGGAGAGGAAGGAGCTCAAGATGGAGCTCTACAGGGAGAGAGAGATGAGAGAGAGTCTGGAGAGACAGCTCACCTCCGAACTGCACAGCCGAGGTAGGAGAGAGAGAGTGAGAGCAAGAGAGAGCGAGAGAGAGAGAGAGAGAGAGAGATGCATATACTGTGTAGCAATGAATACATATCAATGAATTGGCGAGGGCATAGAACACTAGAACAGTCTGCAGCACCCGGCCTCACCCTACTGGACTCGGAAATCAAATGTCTACTGTTTGGAGATGATCTGGTGATTCTGTCCCCTAAAGCAGCACCTAGATCTTCTGCACAGATACTGTCAGACTTGGGCCCTGACAGTGAATCTCAGTAAGACAAAAATAATGGTGTTCCAATGGTGTTCCAAAAAAATAATGGTGTTCCAAACATTGATAAACTCCCATATCTGTTAGGTGAAATACTGCAGTGTGCCATCACAGCAGCAAGATTTGTGGCCTGTTACCATGGCAACCAGTAGAGCACAAACATTGTAAATACATTTACATTACATTTACATTTTAGTCATTTAGCAGACGCTCTTATCCAGAGCGACTTACAGTTAGTGAATACATCTTTTTTTATACTGCCCCCCCGTGGGAATCGAACCCACAACCCTGGCGTTGCAAACGCCATGCTCTATCAACTGAGCTACATCCCTGCCGGCCATTCCCTCCCCTACCCTGGACGACGCTGGGCCAATTGTGCGCCGCCCATGAGTCTCCCGGTCGCGGCCGGCTGCGACAGAGCCTGGATAATAATATTTTTTTATCCTCCCCTACTATTTGTGCTACAACTATTTGCACATTGCTAAAACACTGTACACAGCTGAGATTATAAACTGGGTGGTTCGAGCCCTGAATGCTGATTGGCTGACAGCCATGGTATATCAGACCGTATACCATGGGTATGACAAAACATTTATTTTTACTGCTCGAACTACGTTGGTAACCAGTTTATAATAGCAATAAGGCACCTCGTGGCTTTGTGGGATATGGCCAATATACCACGGCTAAGGGCTGTATCCAGGCACTCCGCGTTGCGTCGAGCGTAAAAACAGCCCTTAGCTGTGGTATACTGGCCATATACCACACCCCCTCAGGCCTTAAATCTAACACTTGAAATGTCATTAGCGTTTTGAAACCTTTGTGAGTGCAACGTTTACTGTTCATTTCTAATAGTTTGTTGTTGATGTTGTTTTGTGTCTTCTCACTTTTGTTTATTGTTTATTTCACTTGCTTTGGCGATGTAAACACATGCTTCCATGCCAATAAAGCCCTTTGAATTGAGAGAGAGAAAGAGATCTGGCAGCGTGAATGAATAAATTAATATATACATACAGTAAATACAAATCCAGCCAAAATAATATGTGCTTGCATCTTTACTGGACTTGGCATACATCCGTGTCTGATTTAGATTTGAGTTGTGCATCTTCAACCCCAGCCAAGAAATTAAGGCAATTAGTCGCCTCGGTAACAACTCCAACAATATGTACAGACACTGATTATCTATTAGCCATGGCTGTTATCTAATTGCATGTTATTCTAATGTGTCTTTTAATAGAGAGGCAGTAAAGTGATGATTTGGCCAATCAGCTGTGTGTAATTAGAGGTGTTAGACAGGGCAGAGCTGGTGCTTCTGCATGGTGCTGTTGGTTCCTCTTTACTGGGAACATGCTTTTTATTTGGCTGTTAATTTGGGGAGAATCGGCACCCCCAAGAGCTGCCAACTGGAGACAGCCTAGCAGCCAGCTCTGAGCTGGGCTAAGCTGGGCTGGTACAGCAAGGCTAGCTGTTCTAGTACTGGGAGGCAGCACTAAGGATTCACCGATGCAAAGGGTTTTCTCAGTTTGACTCAGTCGAGGTGAGCCTGTCAACTCACTGGCTATCTCCCCCTCTCCCTCCCTCTGTCCCTGTTCAGCCACCATCCAGAAGCGGCTGAAGAAGGAGAAGAAGGCTAAGAGGAAACTACAGGAGGCTCTGGAGTTTGAGTCCAAGCGTCGTGAGCAGGTGGAGCAGGCCCTCAAAACGGCCACCTCCCCAGAGAACCTCTGCATGAGTCTCAATGGTAGGCCTCCATACTCTCGTCTCCTCCTCCTCCTCCTCCTCTTTAACTATCCTCTCATCTCCTGTTTTATTATATGTATTCACTCTCTTTCTCATCCTGTTCCTAGTTTCTTTCCCCCTGCCCTTTCCATCTCCCTCTCTCTTTTTTTATCCAGTACTTGTCTTCCTCATTCTTCTCTGTAAAGCAACGCAGATATTTTCATTCATGCTGTCAGCGCAGCGGTCCTAGCGGTTATCACTTCCAGCATATTAGCATTGTTACCCTGAGAGGAAATGGATACAGATACTTATCATAAACGCTCGAAATGCAAACGCTTAAAACTGCAAATTGTTTTGATAGCTCCTCATTTTCAGTTGTTTATTTCTGAATATCTTACCAGGAGCAGAGAAGGAAAAAACCGGAATCAAGAGCACGGCACACATCTGCAAACATTTCAGAGGGCAGAGCAATTATTTCCAAGGCTGATTAAACATGAATTTATTAGAAGAAATGCATTGGGTTTCCTTTCATCTGACGTTGTTGGGGCTAATACATTATTGTGTGAACAATCAGGCTACTTCTCATGCTGTTGGCAGAAAATCTTATCTAAATCTTATCCCCGTTTCCGTACAATCCCCCCCCCCACTTAAAACATAATTTGTCTCTTGGATAGAATTTCTTCTCCACCTGGTATATGTGGATACGCAGAGACTGTCTGGATAGGTAAGAAGTAGGCTAGATAGGGATGAAGCATTAGTCCTAACTGATGGTTGTGTTCCATTTCAGAGGCAGTGATACCAGAGGTTGAGCCGGAGCATAACGGCAGCCAGCAGGAGAACTCGGCTGTACAGGGTAAGCATTAGCACGCCCCTGGTTCACGCTCCCTCTCAGTCTCTGGGATCTGGTGGGTCAGGTAGCTATGACTTAACTCCAGTGTTTGACATATACACTGAGTGTACAAAACATTAGGAACACCTGCTCTTTCCATCACATAGACTGACCAGGTGAATCCAGGTGAAAGCTATGATCCCTTATTGATGTAATTTGTTAAATCCACTTCAATCAGTGTAGATGAAGGGGAGGAGACCTGTTAAAGAAGGATTTTTAAGCCTTGAGACAATTGAGACATGGATTGTGTATGTGTGCCATTCAGAGGGTGAATCTGCAAGACTAAATATTTAAGTGCCTTTGAACGGGGTATGGTAGTAGGTGCCAGGCGCACCGATTTGAGTGTGTCAAGAACTGCAACGCTGCTGGGTTTTTCACACTCAACAGTTTCCCGTGTGTATTAAGAATGGTCCACCACCCCAAAGGACATCCAGCCAACTTGACACAATTGTAGGAAGAATTGGATATCTGTAGTTTTTAAAATAAAAGTAGCATTTTACGTGACGTTGTTTGTGAATGGAGAAGGAGCAGCTCGTCATTTTACAGCAGATTTTTTTGTTTTGGCAGGGGAAGCAATCAGGACAGGTAAGCATTAAATAATGGATATTTATAAAAGTATCGAGTGGTAGTGCACGTTTGAAATGTTCCTACTCCATTGGAAAACAGTGGATTACGGGGTGCAATTTTTATAAAAAACTACAGATTTCAGCACCCATAGAAAAGCTTGCAGATACACAAGACAAACATAGGTAAGGTAAGCATTAAAGAATGGACATTTTTACAAATAAAAAAGTGACTCGATGTAGTTGGCGGTACACTCTTCTGGGCGCATCACACTAGAACCCTGTATGGAAGATATTCATACAGGGATACAGCTAGAGCTGGGGGTAGCATGGTTTGATCCCTGAATATATCTTTCTATTTCCAAATATAGTCATAAAACCACAATATGTGCACCGCAAAGTAACATTTGGATTAACTTGTTAATGTTGGAAAGTACCCTCACGTGTGGAGGTCAAAGTTAGGGGATTGATGAGGTTGGGGGACGTTGTGGCCTCCACATGCTCCACATGTGGGCCTTAGTGCCTCATCATGGTACCTTGTTACACAACAGCAAACACAAACCAGAGAGACTCTCTCTCTCTCTCTCTCTCTCTCTCTCCTCAGCTCTCCGCTCTCCACCAGGGCCTCTTTGAAGACTCCCACCCCTCGGAATAAGATTACAAACTGATGTTGTTGCATATGCGTTTCACGCTTCCATTCTCTCCGAGTTTTGTTTGTAGAACCCCCTGTCTCTCCACCTCCACCCTCCCCTCCGATCCCCCCAAAATGCAGCTGAAGTTATGTTTGATAAATGGAACCTATTATCAACATGTCTGAAGGCGAATTAAAGACACTCTGCCGTACGTCTTATTGAAATGTGGGCTGCGATAGGTGAATAAATACATATGTTTACAGAACATCCAGTGAGTGTGCTGCAAAGTGTTTCAGTGGAGATGAGAAGGTGGAGATTGTTTTTCTCAGAGCCAATTTCACAGTCTGCAAATAAAGGGCTCTCCATTTTTCTTGCCTCTGACAGCATCGCCACGCAGCGGAATGTTGAGGCCCTCTCTTCGTATCTATAGGCTGCTCCGCTCGGGGGTTTGCTTTTCTAAGGACAGGGTTCATTATCAGTGTGAGGGGGTCGTCTGTGGGTGAGTTTAAATCTGTTGTCTTGGTCAGGATTACCGAAGTATGGAACCCCTCTCGGAGCTAAAACCTCAAGTCCTAACCATAACATCAAAGATGTAGACATACTGGCTCACAGACATGTTTCAAGACTGGCTATTTGCAGCAAGCTCTTTTTAAAACACAAACCCCATTTTATCACAGTGAACAATTATGACTTCATTGTTAATCCCACTTACTATTGTGTTCCTATCGCAACACATAATTATCTGACATTCAGCCTTGTAAATCCACGTATTTGTCATGACCCTTAGTACTCAGCTGGCCTGTAGGTGTCAGCCGTTACTAATGACAGTGTGGAGAGGGGGATTATGGGGCCATGGCGTTCCTGACCTTTAGGGCAGCAGGGAGAGCTGCCAAGGCCATGTGAGGGACAGACGGCACACCTTCCCTCACGCTCCACTGCCCTCCACAGGGCACAGAAAGAGAGAGAGAGAGGCGTGGGTGACACTGTCACACTATAATCATTCCCTACCTTCAGTCATGCTCTGGAGTAGTCGCGCACCGTCCACATTTCACGTACACTGGCCAGTGATGAGCATTAAGGGTTACAACAGTGACGGCAGCCACAGAAGTTCAATTACATTTGAAGACATTTTCCCCAAAACCATGACTTCCTGTGTTACTGCTTAAAACTGGTTGAGTACATCTATCCTTTTCCTATGTCTCTTCTGTTTGCATTGAAGGACTTTCCTTTGACCAAAGTTTTAAAGGATAATTATCTCAGTAATATTTCATTCAAGCCTCATCACGACTGGCTGATTACATCTGAGCTATCATTATGAAAGCATTCGTTAGATCTATCCCCCTACTACCTATCAATGATTGCATCCACTGTGTAGCAATCAATCTGAATTACAGTGCTATTAAAATAACTCTGTTTCAACTGTGCCAGCTTGGAATCTCATGCTGATGTGATATACCTGTCCATCGCCCCACTACCACCATGCCCAGCAGAGGTGTCTGTCTGTGGGGATGCTGTAGCTGGACACGTGGGGCCTCTCCTGGAGCTCCTGGCTGTTTGGGGACTGGGAGCCCACTGACTCACTCACACAGGGGCTTAAGAGCTCCAGTCAGGAGTGTGTTGTCCGGCCCCTCCACCCCCACGGCCCACCGCATTTATCCATTACACTGGGAGAAATCTAATTACACCTCGCTTCACTCCCAAGTTGGACTTCACAGTTTTGCAAGCTTAGCACTGACACCTGATTTCATTAGGTTTGATTGTCCTTGCTGAGATCCCACTTCTGGGGCTAAAAGCTTTTTACGCTTTCTCAGGTTCCTCTGTGTGTTGGTCTATTACGCAGACCTGCGTCTTTTTTATTAATCAAGATGAGTGGAGGTAACAGAAACTGCTGAATACAAAAGAAGGTGACATCATTTTACAAGCCGATTAAGAGAAGAGGGGGGAGAGTAAGAGAGAGGGAGGTGGGGGGGAGACTGCAGGGAAAAGTAATCAAAGACAAGGACCCAGAAAGGATAGATGAGGACCTCAACACTCAAGGTGTTATTACACTAACACACTCCTGGCTTCATTCCTGGCTTCATTCTGGCTTCACTCCTGGCTTCACTCCTGGCTTCACTCCTGGCTTCACTCCTGGCTTCACTCTGGCTTCACTCCTGGCTTCACTCCTGGCTTTACTCCTGGCTTTACTCCTGGCTTCATTCTGGCTTCACTCTGGCTCCTATCACAACCACTTGTTCCTTAAACAACGGCTCAGCATCTTCAGCTACATGAATAATGTACTCCCAAATAACTAGAAATCTCATAACCTGCTTTAGTTCCAAACACACGCTATACATATAGCAAATGAGACCCTTAGGTACCATTCATTTCCAAAGTTTGCAACTCACTAATTGGCAACCCAATGAAAAAAGAGCAAGCGTGAACTATCAAGGTGAAGCTTTATGGCAGTCCCAGATCTGCTGTAATTAGCCAGTTTGCAGTCTATGCAGAAAAGAATGAGGCCAGAGGGCCAGAGCCATGTTAAATATGGATTGAGCTGCTGAGGAGGGTTCCCAGAGGTGTTGCAACATACACAAACCACTAATTCTGCCTCCACACATCTACTATATTCACACTGCCCTGGGAAGGGTTAAACATATAACAGACAGAACAAATGTCAAATATAGTTATCTTGACGGTACATATTAACATTGGAAAACAATTAGAGAATCAGGAAGTGTTGCTCTTCTCTTCTTTCTCATCTGACAGTACAGACAGTACATCACAATCATGTTCTCTCTTTCTGGCCCTCATCCTCCAACACCACTGAACATTGCTTTTTTCCTCCTGACTATGTTCCGTTGTATTTTCTATGTTCCCAGAACACATTTCAAACATGCAGAACCACTCCCCTTAGCACAGCACAGTGATTACCCATTCTCTCTGTCTCTATCTCCAGTGAGATGAGCTGATGGTGGCTACCATGTAGAGATTAACATGCAGCTGCTGACTCCAGTCACTTTGTTATCCAGCTGTTTTTCTTTCAGCTGTCCCCTCCTGTTGACAACTAACACTAAATGATTAATCACCCATATTATTCCTGATGCACATTTGATTAAAGGAGATACTAAATACGTTGGTTGCTCTTGAACTTTTGTTCTCATGCTTGTGGGAAAGTTGAGAAATCACAAACTCAGTTTCACATAATTTGAAATATATACACACTCTGGAGAGTAAACAACTTTACTAGAGAAACATCTTTATTTACACTCCCCTCTGTATTTATTTGGACAGTGAAGATAAAAGTTGTACATTTGGCTTTATACTCCAGCCTTTTGGATTTGAGATCAAATGTTTCATATGAGGCGACAGTACAGAATGTCACCTTTTATTTGAGGGTATTTTCATGCATATCTGTTTTACCGTTTACAAATTAAAGCACTTTATGTACTGTATATAGTCCCCCCATTTGAATAAGTTTTATAGTGTATTAAAGTAGTCAAAAGTTTAGTGTTTGACTACATCAAGCTTGTGACTATACAACCTTGTTGGATGCATTTGTAGTTTGTTTTGGTTGTGTTTTGGGTTATGGCAAAATGTGTAGAATTGCAAGAGAGTAGCTATAAAACTGCGGTATGACACTGAGTAAAGATGGGTGGATGGATCACTTGATTAACTGATGTTTCTTTGTTTCCCTAACAGAGAACAGACCCTACACCAAGCCTCCCATAATGTACTGAGCGAGACCTCCAGCTTCTCTAGACCTGGCCCAGGGCTGTCACTGCAGGCTTCCCCAGAGACAGAGCCCTTGACTGGGAGAGGACGAGTGGAGAAGAGGGGTGACTGGAGGGAGGAATGGATCCCCAAAACCATCCCCTGAAACTCATGTACAGGACTGCAGAGGGTGTGGTGGGGTGAGAGGCAACACTGGAGTGCCGCTTATTGCCGCCCCATCATCTCACTCCAGCTACTTGTAAAAAATCCCTATATTTTACTTGTTCTGACTACTTTTGTTCTACCCTCTTTGAGAAAAAAAGTAAGGACCATTGAAAATAAAACTGTCTTGGGTTTCTCTCTACTCCCCGTGAAGCACATACAGAAGCCCTTCCTTATCCTATTCCTCTCCAAGCCGATTTCCTCTCATTATTATTCTTGTTATTAATTATTCTTGTTATTATTATTCTTGTTATTAGTTGTTGATTCCTCCAATGCCCCAATAGCACAAGTCTTGCAGCGCATATATAGGATAATATCTTCTTGAAGCTTGAAAATCTGAAGGAGGATATGAGATGTAAAATTCAAGACAAAATGTGCTTCTCTTCTTCTATCACCTGTTCATCACCAAGTAAAAGGGACTCGAATGGTTTCTGAATTTCTACGCCTTTTCCCTCTTTTTTTCCGGGGTGGATGGGGGGGGGTATTGTTGAAAAATGTCACTACTGTCTGTTGACTTAGGAATGTGTCCTCTTCCTGAACTGCGTTGTTTCAGTGTTTATTTTAAGTGTGTTTTACTCTAAGCTCAGTCTGGATACAAAGAACGAGATATTGAGGCATATCCTATAGAGCCCTTCCCACTGTAAAGGTTTCTATGTTGCTGTGTTCAGTTCAAATGTTCTATTGCTGTTAAAAATACAGTATTACAGTAACCCCTCTTCTGTTTATCCCCCTTCGTTTTTAGACATGTAAAAAATGCTTTAGCGTTTGCTATTCTGACGTCGTAATAAAGTGGATACATTTTTAGTGAGAAAAAAAATACTAAAGTAAAATGAAATACCCCAATGCACATCCGATGCAAGCATGCATGTAGATACGACACTGGTAAAAAGTTACACTTGCTGGTTTAAAAAAGCTGCCAATTCAAATATATTTTTAAAGAATTTTGGGAATTTCATTATTACCATGATCACAACCAGGCAGCTATCTAAAATTGTTGACCTTGTTTTAATGATAATAGTATCACATCACAGCCTTGCACATAACACAAAACAATAAAACATACTTCTGGACATCTTGGTAGATGTGTTTTTTTTGTTTGTTTGTTTTTTAGTAATAAAGTTCTAGATTCAGATGTGTTTTGTTGCAGTCTTCTGTGTCATCTGTTTCACTGCTTGCTGGGGTTTTGTTGCGCTTCTGTCTGAGGTAGCAATTACACGCACACCTCCAAAGAAACTATTCTCCCTGTGTGAGTGAGTACGGCACTAAAGGGTATTCCTCTAGTGTGTTGAGTGAGAACCATTGGGAGGATGAAGGAAAGAGAGAGAGATGGAGAGTGGCCAGCTATAGGTCTGAGGAGAGAAGGACCCCGGGGGAGTCCTGTCGACTTTCCGGCAGAGAGCCTCACTGGGAGGACGTGGAGGAGAGAAGAGGGGGTGCTTTGCACTTCAATTAGAGACAGGTCGTTTGATCTGCTTCTGATTGCCCTTCCTCACTTATAGCTTTATGTAAAGTAGTCAAAATGCTTAATTAATGATTAGTGATTTCTTTAATGAAAAGACAATTGCTGTGGAGGGCTATTTGATCAGTGGAATTAAAATTGAAAATTTGCATTATTTTCATTATAAAACATAGGATTTGATTAACACTAACAAGGAGAGGGGAATCAAACAAGGAGTTGCGACCTTGACTTGTGGTGCAGGTGCATTTTTTTTCTTCCACGCTCACTCTTTTTCTTAGAGCGTAATCCATAACAGCAGATCCATGTCAATTAAGAATATTGTTCTCTGGGATGAAATATGAGCTGAATCCTGGATCGATGTCACTTAACCTCTCTGCAGAGGAATTGTTTGGACAGATCTTGCCACTGTAGCCCTGAACGACTGCCTGTCATCAATACACAGTGTTGGAACACAGCCTGGTTTCTACCTGCACAAGGCTCTCCTCAGGTTAGTGCTCTACTCCAGTATTGACAAGTAAAGAAAAGCTGTTTTCGTATGTTCCCCATCTCTCAAATGTCTTCCTCAGGGTCACTGGCCGCGTGTGAAGAGATGGTGATGCTGTGACGGAAACACAAACTGGGAGAAATACAAAGTCTGTTCCCTTTCCACCTGACAGCTTCAAATCAATACAGTAGAAATCAATAATCAAATGCATTGAAATTAGCTGAGATACAGTGTATGGACCAAAGTTGTCAGCAGCAGCGACTGATGAAATGGGAATTCACATGGAAATGTGGGTAATAGTTTTGGTTGAGACGTTGATCAATGATATTTCAACCTTTATTCCCACTCAAATAGACAGCCAGAAGTTTGTTGAATTCCCAATGTGTTTTCACTATGCTTTAAACCATGGGAATACAATGTCCGATATTTTGTATTTATACAATGTAATGTGTTATCACTGTGCTTCATCTAATAGCCCAACCAAATGACCTGGATTGCAGTTGAAATTACATTAAACATACAAAAGTGCAAGTGATCAATGCTGTTCAAGATTCTAGCAGTCGTGAAGATCTCCACAGACTTTGCATGCTATCTTGAACATGCACACTTTCTATGATTACAAAATACATATAGTTACAGTACACTCAAAATGTGACCATGGAAGTATTAATAATTTTAAGGTTGAATAAATACTGTTACATTAGTTTGTAAGAGCCTTAACTGTTTTACAAAAGTCATTGAATTGTGTTTGGTTGACATTTAAAGAAGATCTAATGCTTGGATAGTTTCACCTGAGACACTGGCTTAGTCCTATTGTTGAACTTTTATTTTTGGTTTAGTTGGAGACGTGAATCCAACATAAATTGTTAACTTGTCGAGAAGTTATTAGGCTATGTACTGTATTGCAAAAGTGATATTGAATTGTGTTTGTCAACGCAACCAAAACATTTGAAGGAGATTTATATTTTGTGCCACTGACTTAAGGCTCTATTCAATTCGTAGCACAGAAAATCCGCTTTATAGCGCGACTGACAATTAAAGGAAATGTTCCCGCGGTTGCGGAGACTGCATTCACGGTAAACGCTGCATATGTCGGCTTAATCGGAAATTACCTTTAAATTTGAACATGTATCTTCCGTGATACTTCGACGATAAGGATTTTAATTAAGTTTGATTTGATCCTATTCTTTAAGTTACATTTTTGGTTGAGATGGAGACGTGAATCCAACATTATTAACTTGAAAATCACATTTGAAATCAACTAAAGCTTGAAACCCTAGCCCTATATGTATTATCTATTTTTAGTTGAACACTGGATTGAACTGAAACAATAGCTGTTGATGACTTTGCAAATGCTATAGTATATAAGCCTAAATAGTATCATTGATGATATAGGACATAAAGTATGGTTACATTTCATTTGCTCTGATAAACCTTCTCTTTGGAATGACTTCGATAGCGACAGTGAATCTATTTAGTTATTAAGAGATCTCTCAATAATCATTCTCACAATAGCACATTGGTAGTAGTCAGTGACAAATATCAAAGCTGGGCTTGGTTAAAACCTTGGATGGGAGACCAAAGTGATAGCTGTAGATAGATCAACTCTCCAGTAGGAGGTGCTGCCCAGCCTATCATTTTTTTTGTTATGATAGTGGATATAACATTGAAGATCTGATGTTTCAAAAGTGTCACGAACCGGCTCGTAGCCCATAACAAAAGAGGGAGAATGCGGAGATCAAGGAATAATAAAAAATATATGTATTAACTAAAGTAAACTAGATACAATTAACAATGGTGTGTGTAGTCAGTAATCAGTAGTGTAAGTGAGTGGTTGCGTGAATAGATGGTGATAGTGAGGGGTGTTGAGAGGTGCCAAAAAAAACAAGTAACAAAATGCCACAACCAAAAATGCAGTGTGTCTGCATGGAGAGTTTCCACAATGAATGGGGGAAAGGTATATTTATCCCTGGGACACACCCGAAACCCAGGTTTGTCCCATTTCTCTCCGCCCACCGACATCCTATTAAGGAAAAGAAGAACAAAGAGAGAATTCGGCAGACAGAGTGGGAGGGTCGTCACAAAAGGTACAAATTAAACATATTTTATACAAGGTTTCTGTATGTTGAAAATTGGTTAGCATGAAAACATAATCCTGTGGTTGAAATGTCACCCCCAAAACAACAGTTGATTACTTTTTTGCAAATCCAATGTATTTTCTGAATAGATTCCACGTCACAATACCTTGACAAATTACACTGAACAAAAATATAAACGCAACATGCAACAATTTCAAATATGTTACTGAGTTACAGTTCATATAAGGAAATCAGTCAATTGAAATAAATTCATTAGGCCCTAATCTATGGATTTTACATGACTGTGAATACAGATATGCATCTGTTGGTCAAATATACCTTAAAAACAAGGTAGGGGCATGGATCAGAAAACGAGTCAGTATCTGGTGTGACCACCATTTGCTTTATGCAGCGCGACACATCTCCTTCGCATAGAGTTGATCAGGCTGTTGATTGTGGCCTGTGGAATGTTGTCCCACTTCTCTTCAATGGCTGTGCGAAGTTGCTGGATATTGGCGGGAAATGGAACACGCTGTCATACATACTCAATGGGTGACATGTCTGGTGAGTATGTAGGCCATAGAAGAACTGGGACATTTTCAGCTTACAGGAATTGTGTACAGATCCTTGAGGCATGGGGCCGTGCATTATCATGCTGAAACATGAGGTGATGGTGGTGGATGAATGGCACGACAATGGGCCTCAGGATCTCGTCACAGTATCTTTGTGCATTCAAATTGCCATCAATAAAATGGAATTGTGTTCATTGTCCATAGTTTATGCCTGCCCATACCATAACCCCACGCCACCAAGAGGCACTCTGTTCACAACATTGACATCAGCAAAGCACTCGCCCACACAACGCCATACACGCTGTCAGCCATCTGCCTGATACAGTTGAAACCGGGATTCATCCGTGAAGAGCACACTTTTTCAGCATGCCGGTGGCCATCGAAGGTAAGCATTTGCCCACTGAACTCTGTTACGATGCCGAACTGTAGTCAGGTCAAGAACCTGGTGAGGACGACGAGCATGTAGATGAGCTTCCCTGAGACGGTTTCTGACAGAAATTATTCGGTTGTGTAAACCCACAATTTCATCAGCTGTCCGGGTGGCTGGTCTCAGCCGATCCCGCAGGTGAAGTGGCCGGATGTGGAGGTCCTGGGCTCGCGTATTTACACGTGGTCTGTGGTTGTGAGGCCGGTTGGACGTACCGCCAAATTCTCTAAAACAACGTTGGAGGTGGCTTATGGTAGAGAAATGAACATTCAATTCTCTGGCAACAGCTCTGGTGGACATTCCTGCAGTCAGCATGCCAATTGCACGCTCCCTTAAAACTTGAAACATCTGTGGCATTGTGTTGTGTGACAAAACTGCACATTTTAGTGGCCTTTTATGGTCCCCAGCACAAGGTGCACCTGTCTAATGATCATGCTGTTTAATCAGATTCTTGATATGCCACACATGTCAGGTGGATGGATTGTCTTGGCAAAGGAGAAATGCTCACTAACCGGGATGTAAACACATTTGTGTACAACATTTGAGAGAAATAAGCTTTTTGTGCGTATGGAAAATTTCAGGGATCTTTTATTTCAGCTCATGAAACATGGGACCAACACTTTTATATATTTATTGTTCAGTGTACATTGAAACAACGTTAATTCAACCGGTTTGTGCCCAGTGGGTCATATCTACCTTATTGTTGACCAAAATCCCAGCCTAATTGACAAGCTTTGAAATTAGATTGGAATTATGGCAGAGGCAGCATTGGAATTTCAATTGAATTATATCACTTGTCAATCACGCTCTATCAGTCCTCAAAACAAATTAAAACACGCCTAAATAATGATCAAGAACATGTTTTGCCTCACTAATTCTCCTCCCATTAGTGCCATGCCTACCCAGTCTCCACCATGAGATAATGGTTCATAGTGGAATGCGAGAGATGGACTTTGGCAAGAGGAAATGGTCTAATTGGATGCATTGGCACGTGTTATATCCACCAACCAGCCAGCGCCACACCACAGCTGTCTCAGCTGTCTCCCTGCTGGTCTGGTGTGGACCTGTGGGGCGGAGGAGGGATCAGGTGGTCTTCAGTCATTGCTGGGGAGAAATAAGTCCCATGAGACTTCACCATTCAGAGACTGTACAACAATTCAGCACCAGTGTCTGTGGCTGGTTTGTGGTGCGATATTTGCAGCGGGTGGATTAGGGTGGATTGTTTTCCCACACCTACAATGTAATGTGATCCTTATATTTTCTGCTCACACACACAAACCAACAGACATTTACACACACACACACACACACACACAAACTATAGACATAAAGGTAAAACAATACCAAACCACCCGTTGTTTTTGTCATGCCATTGAAAACATTTTTGGCACTAAATTGAGGCCATTTAACTTTGAAACTGACTGATAAATAAACACAAGCAGATAAAGCTTTGAAAAGCAGCCCACTGAAGGCCCTGTCTACAGGGTGTCTTTGTAACTAACGATTACCTTCAGGCACCATTAAAAAACAGGCAGTAAATTTCATTACTAGACGGAATAGTGAATAATAGGTGTCTGGGTGTGGGTTTTGAAGAGAAAGCAGTCTAGAAATGTTTCCTCTCTAGTTACTTCTCCCCCCCCTCTAAGAAGTGAGTAGATGAGGTAATGGAGGAACTGTTTACTGTAGTTTGTTTATCCATTTGGAGCAGGCAAACATCCCCACGTTAATGATTTACAGATTAGATCTAAACTACAAACGGGAGAGTGATGCATTATCATAACGCTGTTGATAGAAATGGTTCTTGCACATTAGACTGTCAAAATAGTTGGATCTAAATTTGTAAAATTGTTACATGTTTAGGTAATTATTTTGTGTGTGTCTTTGCCTGTACATGTTGTGTGTTGAGAATGACTGAATTAAAGTTTCAGTTATGAGAGCTGAGGTCGAGAATGGCAAAGGGCACCTGAAATGTGCTAATGTTCACTTTTTTCCAATTTGAACCAGTCCAGGTTATTTTTACTGGGTCGGCCCTCGTATGGGGAACGCCATGTAATGAAGCATGGAGCCAGAATTGGGCTACACCACAGCAGGAAAATGTCAAGTCGCATCTCGCTGCTCTCAAAAGCATAAATCACACACTGTAGGCCTACTATTTGCCAGATAACACACATGCACACACACCTTTACACACATAGTTGGAAAAGAGACAGGGGAGAAGAGTTTGACCTTTCTCACTTTTTTACCTTTGCTTGCAAAAATAAAGATTACGCTCTCAACATGGGCCTATGACAGTACATCTATGTATGATGTTGCCTTCTTGTTATAGTCAGCGTGTGTGTGTATGATGTGTCCAAGCAAAATATTTATCTTCGCCAGTTTATGTTGTACATTTTATTTGGGTTTTATAGTGTATGTGTGCATACGTGTGTGTAGATCTCTGTACTCTGGAGTGATCTGGGAGCGTGAGGAACCACTTGGCCTGCACTTCTCTTTTATACATTCTCACAAAGAGCTGATATGGCGGGACAGTGTGCTGGAGCGGCCCCTGGTTCCCACTGCATTGCATGCGGCTGTCACCCTGTGATAAATGGCATCATCACCACAAAACCAAACAGCACCAACACTCCCCAACCAGCCATCCCGCCATATTAACACATGTATTTATTTCTGCTCTGCCATTCAGTAAATGGGAATGGTTTAAACTAGCCTGCTGGCCCGGCGGTGATGTCTGCAGTCGATAACACTCTGGTCAGCAGCTCTGGAGAAGAGAGGGCTTTCCTCTCTCAGCTCTGTTCACTCCTCTAAGGCCTGGCTGGATATCCTGCCTGGAGTGTTCTTACTAGGAGAGAGTCAGCGCTACAGTCTATGAGAAAGAAAGACCCTTGAGATTTAGCCAGTGCTAGCTGTCCTATCTAAACACCTTGGTTATGGACTACACTTGTTTTCTTGATATCATCCGCACATTGTATACCTCAGAGTGGGTAACTGATGAGGATTCAACATTGACCACCATGCTATATGGTTCAGGTACGTAGCTACTGTAAGTGTGTGTATTCAGAATGATGTTAACAGGTTCACCACAGTTTGTCTATCTTTTGTCTCTGTGGACCTCTCCCGCTTTCTCTAAACGTCTTTCCAGACATCCTGCAACTTTTTCTTCCAGGCGAGGATTTTTTGGCAGGAAGTATGATCATTACGAGGAGTGAGCTGTCTGTCTGTCTTTCTGTCAGCCTGTCTGTCTGTCAGTCAATTCAGTGGGAGACCGTGACTTTAGCCCTTCGACATGTAGTAAAACCCAAAGTTATTTTACAAATAGAAACTGATTTGCATGATTGCATCATCAGACGAAATCACAATCAACTACGGAACAGGGCGGCAGGTAGCTTAGTGGTTAAGAGCGTTGTGCCAGTAACCGAAAGGTCGCTGGTTCTAATCCCCGAGCCGACTAGGTGAAAAATCTGTCGATGTGCCCTTGAGCAAGGCACTTAACCCTAATTGCTCCTGTAAATAAACAAACAAACAAAACATGAGATGTGACATCATTACAAATATAGTGCCAAAGAAAACACTAATCCTGCCCAGCCCACACGTTTCGCAGAGCTGATTCAGTCCTGACAATTAATGGATTGTATTGGTTTGCATTCATTGTGGAGAAGAACTGGTTGGTTCGAGAGATTAAACAGTGGACAACAAGGAGATATCTGACACTTTCACACGCAAAGCCCACATAGCCTTGCAGTGTTGCCTTCCTCTTCACGTCATGTAATAAACTCATCACCTACCCACATCGCAGCCTTCAATTATTACTGTATCCATACTGATTAGTGTCCCTACATTTAGGGAGGCTGTGCAAGATCAATTAAAACATTGTTTTAGGTTAAGTTAAATGTATTTGTACCAAAGAAAACAAGTGATAAACAACAATACAGATTAAAAATAGATATAAAAAAGGTGTGCAGGTGTGGTTGGAAGCCCAAGGCCTTATATGAAAACCACACCACAACAAAACAATATACAATACATAAGTACAAAAATTAAAAAAGGTTTGTTAAAACAGATAACAAAACCTACTAATTATAAATATATAAATTAATTGATCAGGTAATCACACACACAAAAAAAGTATTTGTTTTGTTTAAATGTGTGTATGCATATGAGTGTGTGAGAGTGAGGCTATATGGAGGAGATTACTGAGTAGTTTGGTTCATCAGGCTGACCCCCGGTCTTCGCTTAAACTTATTGAGGGATGATGATGAAAGAGGAATATTTGGATCATGCATTGGAATACATTAGCTCCTATTTGATCAGTGGTGGAATTTCAGTCTCTCCCTACTTAGTGAGGGAGCAACATGGGGAGGCAGCTTGATGGTGGGTCCCACTCTGGATGTGGAATGGGGGTTGGCGTCTGAACATATGTCTCCCCGACAACCCAGCATTGTGCTCCCCCCATCTGCTGATGCTGTGAGTCTGGCAGACAGGCCCTGACAGACTTCATCTATTATTGATCAGCTCCTGAGAAGGCTGCTTGCCCAGTGGAACAGGCCCCAGGTAGGCTGGCCACAGAGGCCCATGGCCGCTCCTCATCCCTGCTATTGGAACTCTCCCTCTGCCTTACTCAGCGCTCATTGAGACTCCTCAGTTTGCAGGACCGAGAGAGAGCGGCCGTCAACTACAATGTGTACAATACGGAGGAGACAACCCAATTTGGACCACCTAACCACAACCTCCCTCTCTCCCTCCGTCCCTTCAGAGTCAAATGAAAGGAGGACAGGGGGTATGAGGAAGGTTCTGATCTCATTGCTCTGTCCTGTGATCTCGGAGATGAAAACATGCGATGGCATGTCCACAGAACATACAGAAGTCAATGAGTGATGAGTAAACAGCAGGGGGGGTGGGAACCCCCATAATTAGCAGGTGGCATATGCCAGGGCTGTCAGGCAGTGTTTCAGCAGCGCATTAACGCCTATCTGCCATCTGTCCCTGAGGAGCGGTGGACAGCGTCTGCCACGCCCGGCCGTCGCCCCACCACAACTTGGCTGAGGACCCCTCCAGGTCCCCTAACTAATGACTGTGACGAGCTGTACAGTTCAAATATTATTTGTTTAACGTCAAGGGACTTTAGAAACGGACAAAGATGGTCCCAAATCATTTCCCATACTCTGCTTTGCACCATTGATCTGCTGTAAGGTCTATCAGACAGGAAGGTCTCACAACAGTTAATCTACATTTGGGGTTTACTAAACAACAAAATGATAAGAAACAATATGGTTCCTTGATAATTGCTCTGGAGCCATATATTTTGCTTGCTAATGACACAGACAAAGCATTAGCCCACCGTTTCATTTACATGAACTCCAATACACCTTCCTGATCGACTCCAATGCATGACTGTTTCCAAAGACTTTCCCGCCATCAAACTAATCATGGAAAATGCATTAGAGCTCTCAGCAGCTTTCTCACGAGATGTATAAAAATACATGTTACGGAGATGGGGGAGGAGGAGGATGATGTTGAGCGCACTGATTTGGCCCAAGAACACTTCCTCTCCGGAGGCACATGAGAGGATTTAATGTGCAGCCATTCCAAATCTATACAAATATATTTGGAGAGAATGTTATTTGAAGGGGGAAAATCTTCAGTAAACAACATGATATCTGAGAGAAGGACATGTGACAGCTGTCCCTTGAGAGAACCAGCAGCAAAGTAGCAGGGGACAGTTGGTGTTCTGTCAAAGGTAACGGCACTGCTACTAATTTCCTCATCATCCTCTCTCCTATGGGACATGAGTATGGAATGATGATGATGGTTGAATGGCACATCCATCTCTATTTCTGATTCTTGGACGATATTACAACTTGGGTGAGCTCAGTCTTCATCTTTGTGACCGGTGCTCCAGGAAACAGTGCAAGGCACCCTATGCAATGGCATGTTATCTTTAGGCCATTTGAGGAGGTGTACATATTCCAGGCTAAGTCCACACCATCCGTTTGACTGGAGTATGGGAGTGGGTGGGTGGGGCTTTCCAAAACAAGCATTTGATGACGACGAGGAGCAGATGCTGTGCCTCAAATAAGTGCCTCTGTCTCCTTCTATTTGTAGCACAGGACCAGACCCATGACAAAATATTAGCCCTACTTTATTCAGAGGACTTCCTTCTTCTAAATAACAGAAGAAGATAGTGGATTTAAAAGGGCATGCCAGGAGTAAAAGAAGTGACTGATGTCAAATGTTACAGTTTTAGCGTTATACATGGTCATAAGTCAAAAAGCAGGGATTTAAATATTCTGTCCTGGTTGGAGAGTGGAAATCAAGGTGAATCTATTTTCATCGCAGGAGGTTGGTGGCAACTTAATTGGGGAGGACAGCTCATAGTAATGGCTGGAGTGGAGTAAATGGAATGGTATATAACACATCAAAAATGTACTTCATACCATTCCATTTACTCCATTCCAGCCATTATTATGAGCCGTCCTCCCCTCAGCAGCCTCTATAGTAGAGCTGTATCACACAGAAGTCCAAGTGTAGCCGGTAGATAAAAGAGTGCTAAACTACACTGCATGAGCATTTAACAGGGAATATTTTGGCAGGTTTCTTGATGAGAGTGCCCCTTCTGATCTTGTTGAGCTTTTTCTTCTTTTTTTATCATCAGACTAATTAAGATTTAGTGAGGTGCGCTGAGGATTAATAACCTACAACAGGGCAGTAAAACTCTAAACAATCCTGCCGCTTTCAAGACAGTCAGCAGTGGTGCCCCTTTGAAGTGCCATTTTACTGTACACATTCCCTTAACAAGACTCTGTAGGAAGCCACGTGGAGGGAGCCTTTTTTTAGGCTTTTGAAGTGGGTGTGAGCAAATGGTGTCTGGCCAGTTCTGGAGACAATCCGTAGCTATGAACAATTTGTTTATACAGCCAGAATCATTTACTCTCCATAAACAACACAACAACATCAACAACAACAATAACAGAGTAGTCGCTAGGCAGGGCCAACGAACTGGAGTTTATTTAGCTATTGCCTTCACCTGTAGGCTACACTATTGTCCAATTGCACAGTGCCAGCACGAGTGACAAATCCAGGGAGTAAAACAACACGTTTAGTTATACTTTTCTTTCCTTTAGATAAAGGCTCTCATGAAAACATTTATATTCCAACTTTCTCAGCCAGCTCAATCATTTTGGGGGAAACGACAACAACAAATGAGCGGAGACGTTAATTTTGCTCGGCAACCACTAAATATCTGCAAAGGTCATCCATTAATAATGGATAGGACTGTGGGGCACATGCCTGTCCCAGACCCAACAACACATTACACCATGGCTCACTGACCTGCTCCTTTGTTATCTCTGCTAATTACCCATGATACCCTGCTCTCCACAGCCTAGTCCACAGGCTCTAGCGTGGCTCTGGAAATGCTCACATCCTCACCATGCTGATCTTCCTCCTGAGTGGATATAGAACAAGTACATTTGTGTTTTCATTATATGTACAGTATATTACATGTATTTTCTGTGTAATCATGTATTTCAACATTGTCAACACTGTCTGCTTGATGTCTGCTTGGATAGTGCAATGGTTATTTTATGTAGGGCAAGTGCAGCAAATTAATGGTAACTTTCCTAAAATACAATGTAAAATACATGATGACATCGTTGTTTTATTTTATTCTCAGAACAAATGTGAATGTATCTTTTTACGGTACTATTGACGCTTGTGTCTCTATGTCTGTCTAGCTGCACACTTCTTTCTCTAAAATCGAAGTGGCTTCAGCTTAATTGTTCATTTCTCTGGCCTTAGTGCTTCACCTCATTTATTTTGTACATGGGCAAGTCCATGAAAACAGAATGATGCTGAGACTCAGATCTTTCACTTTAAAATGTATCTGTCAAACAAAAACCAATGATTGCAAAGTTTTAAAAAACATACAACTCTATGCACAAGGACGACTTTTAACAATTTCCACTGAACATTTTACTTGAAGAACAGTGCGGATGCAAAGTTTCATAACACAATGACGGCAGCAACAGCACAAACCGTCATTCTGTTAGCAAACTTTGCACTGCACTGTTCTTCAGGTATATTTGTCTTAGTTACATTTTCTGTGGGAACTATTAAAAGTAGTCCTTGTTTAACTTTGCAATCATAGGTTGTTGTTTGACATACATTTTAAAGAGAAAAGTCTAAGAATCATTCTGCGACCGTGGAAATGCCCACATACAATGCTGTTAAACCACACATTTGTAAAGGAGAACACAACTGGCGTCTGTTAAAAAATTCACTAGCGAGAGAGGGAAAGTGTCTGTTCAGCAAAGAGTTGTGGACAGGATAAAAGCAATATGAACACATGTCACCAGTGCACATTAAAAGGCTGCTAAATTGTGTTGGCAATGATGAATTTGCCTTAAATAAGTTATTTGTACAGTCTTTGAGAAAAGGCCAAGCGAACTACGTTTCCCGAAATGGGCAAACACGGGTACTGCAAGCTACAGCTATTATTGTAAAATGAATGAATACATTGAATGTGATATAAATACAGAACACTCAGTGGGTATGTGTGTGGGAAGACAGAGAGAGGGAGGGGATAGCTGTGAGAATGTCAGCTCAGTGAACTGTGCCTGGGATTATAGTGTGTGTGTTTGTGTGTGTGTGTGTGTGTGTGTGTGTGTGTGTGTGTGTGTGTGTGTGTGTGTGTGTGTGTGTGTGTGTGTGTGTGTGTGTGTTTGTGTATGTGTGTTTGTGTGTGTGTGCACGCGCTTGAATGTGTGTTGTGGATGTGAATAATTCAAAAAAAGCTGCCTAAAAACATCCTTTTGTTTTGTAAAGAATGTATTTTTAATATAGGTACAATTCATTCTCTTCACTGCCTGTGACACCATCAAAAACAAACAAACCACCCCCAGAACTATGAATGCATGGGAAAACCTGTTTTAAAAACTTCTTTTTAACGTTCTGCCGTACCATCGAAAACCAAGTGTTCTTTTTATGCCACACTTTTTTTCTTTCAGCAATATTTCCCTTTTCTATTTATGCAATGAATAAAACTCAAATACAATACAACCCCTCACTGTCATTTTGTCTACTTCTGAGGAGGAAATACAGGTTTTCACTTTGGCTAAGAGATGTTTGTTTTCTAAATTATTAATTCCCCTCCATTGTAGAGCATGGAGTGGTTCTAGTGGCTCTGATGTCAAAGGGGAAATAATGCAGAGTGCTAGAAAGACCACTATCTATAGTGATTCTGAGCAGAGAGAGAGTTGGAATGCTGGTCAGGCTACGCTCTCTCCACAGCACCCTTTAGGCTCAAGTCAACCTGCATGGTTCAATTAGGCCTATCATATCCAATATAATTATTAGTGTAACAATCTCACATTTCACCTGTAAAATTCACTCTGAGTTTCTTTAGGAATACAAGACCTCTGGACTGAGAATAGGAACGCTACTGGACATCCATGCTCTGCCTATAAGTCAAAACATTGTCATTATCAGTGATTAATGATCAGACATGGGGCCCACAGATGCAGTGATTTTGAGGTGTTTATTTTTCACTATGGGAGATGAACTGCCTATATAGCCAAGAGAGGTTAATTGCTTCAAATCAAGTGTGCTCCATTTTTTTTTCCTTTTACAAGCTGTGTATCATAATGTTGAACAAGGTTGGAGTGTAGGTTTACCAGCCTAAAATGTATACATCTATAATTAAAGAAAAGCTATATTGCGACTGAAGGCAACTTAATGATGTGTCTTCAAATGCTCTCCTTCCTATTCTAAACAGTATACTTTATTCACGTGAAGAAGGCCCTTTAATGCTCGCATCTGACAACCGTAGGCCTATTCAATAAAGGGAGCAGTTGACTGAGAGAAAAATATGGGCTGTTGCCAAATATTTTTTAGATGGCTTGTTGTACGGAGGCAATCTGAAGATTAAAAACATCTCTTGAATTACAATGACACGCCACAAAATAAAATTAATGCAGTATTTTCATTAAAAGAATTGAGTCTTGGTGTTTTTCACTATCCATTAGATAAGGGGGAAGGGAACACGAGAATGTACCATGATGCTTGCGTCGGGTATGGCTTTTAGGCAAATACACAGCATCACACCGCGGCCCCATGCAATTCAATCACACTTCCCTCGCGGAGGGGATGGTGAAGCTGCATACCAATGTGGGAATCTGGGGGGAAAGTGTTGGAGCTGCCGAAAGAATAATTCAGTTATCCAACTAATATGCTACAATTGACTTGAGTTCACAAATAAAGTAAGATTAATGTAATCTGTAAATTTGCCACAGGAAAAAGAAACAACCACCTAACGTAGACATATTTTATGGACGATTCTATGGTAAGCTTTTATATAGGCTACAGTTCAATATATAATTTTGGGAATATTGCAACCTTAATTTGGATGTTATTTTGTTGTCAAAGTGGGCTAATTTTCAAAGGGCACAGGTAGCAGATCCCTCCCAACTTCTCCAAAACTAACAGTGCATTTCCACACAACACAATGGGGCCGATGAAAGAACGGAGCCCCATTCATTTGCAATGGATGGAAGTGAAGTGGACGGAGAGACCATTGGCCGATGAGAGCATGGACGAGGGAGCAGAACAGGGTGGGACCAAAGTTGAGGAAAGCAGAACTTTATTAAAATACTCTGCGATATTTGCGACGCTATTGACCAATGGAAGCTCACTATAGCTTCCATCCCCAACTGGATTGGCTGTTGATACCTACCACTACCTAGCCTGCTTGCTAGCACCCACATGAGGGCGAAGCTAGCGTGGCTATCCGAATGATCGTGTTACGTGGAAATGCACTGGAAGGCTGCTGTTCACCTACAGTATATCAGAAACACAGTTGCATCTGAAAAGCCTTGATTTGAAACGTCTTCAATTGAGAACAGCCGGCCACATTAACATAGTCTACGATTAAGTGGTTTTAATAAATACAGTCACAAGCACCTCTCATTGCAGTATCAGATAAAGGGATGGAAAATGCTTTAATCTGTGAATGATTTTTAATCAACCTCTTTCAGACTGTAAAATATTTTTCAACAATTATGTTGCTCTTTATTACATTTACCAAGTATGCATACTATGTGCATAAGGTAACCAAACCATCTTGATAGCCCTACAATTGAATTCGCAAACAAACCATTTAACCTCATAAGCAGACTGATTAAACCATTTACCTCGACATCAAAGCATGAGTTTTAATTAAGCAAAATAATTGTTTGATAAAAGGAAATGCACCGGTCTATACTATACCACAGTTTAACTGTACTTCATCATGAGATCCGTTTTTATTTGATGAATATGAAGCGCTATAGGCTTTATTCAAATAGAACGGCTCAATATTAAAGTCATAAAAAATAAGGGGCATAAGTTTTATTGAGCTGTTTTTTCTTCCTCATTTTATTTTCTCTTTCAATTTGAGCACCTTGTTGCCAGATGTTCATTATCATGGCACAGAAAAAAAGATTAGGCAATTCACTCTCAACAAGGCCTGTTTTTGGAATCGAGAGATGAGGAGAGACGGATGTATGCATATCCCAATGCCTAACCTAATGCCTAATAAGAGACCACGTTTATGAAATAATTAAGTCGGAGAAGTGACAGAAAACTACCATTAAGCGAACTTCTTGGACCACGTGCTACTTTGACCGTAGGCTAGGCTACACGATTAGTGTTATTAGTGTCCTCACAATTTTGGGGGGGAAATAGTCACCAATGACTGCTACATTTGAATATAAATTATAGGACTAATAATATCGTTTTTCTAAAATGTAGGCTATACATTAATTTCCTCAACGATTTGTACAGCAGTAGGCCAAACAAATTAGTTATCTGGCAATAGGCCTACATTGTCTATAATTAGGGCTATACACACAAATGCAAAACATACTTACGTTGTAAATTTAGATTTTGTTTTCACTTAATTTGAATAACAATTGATTTCTGGGTTACATTTACTATTCCAAAATGTTGCACCTTTCTAAAAATGTCAGTTTTTAAAATCGTATGGCGTTCCCTTCGAAAAACGGACGACCGCGCGAAAGGATGCTGAACACTCACGAGACGCACTTCGAGCTTGTCTTGAGCTTTTCTGCCACCGTGAGGAAATTCCAAGCAACTACCACATTTTATTATTCTAATCTTTGCGGTCTGGTACCACACTCTTTCTAATAAAATATTATTTAACACAAACGTACAAAAAGCAGTACTTCAACCAAAAATAAATAAAGTGATTCTAATGTTCTGTCAAATTACCATCAAACTATATTTACTGGCACTCACCACAATCTTCACACAGCAATCCGATATGCTTTGGATGGACCCAAGGAACCAGCAAAAACAAAACTGACACAAAAGAGTGACCACAGCAGACATTAAAACATTGTTTAAAAAGTGATTGTTGTTCTGATTGTTCAAACATGCAATTTTCTCGCTAAATGTATATCCAAAGTATTTTGGTTGTGATAAAAGGGAGCCATGCTCTAAAAAATAACTTGAGCAAAACAGGATTTAGGCCTAAACATTTTAAAGCTGAATTTATGTGTATGGAGGCCACATAACGTTTGTGAGGTATTCAGAAGTTGCCATTCATTCTCATCAGCTTGTTGCCTTTAATTAGCTAGTAGTTGTTAATAAGCCATACTTTGAGCCCTTTAACTCATGTAAAACAAATTCATGCAGCACAGTAAATTGGTCTGCAATGTAGGTCCCATAATAAACACAATAATTACAAACTATATTTTGTAAGAACCTTTAAAATAAAAATGTTTGATCTTTAATGAGCCTTCTCAGCTCCCTTTTAATATTGCTAAGTATGATGAAGCACACAAATTAGTACTTGATATATGGTACACAAACAAGTTTAATTAATGTCTCTGCTTTTAACTACAGGCACCAACCTAAATATTCTGCAGATCGTCTTACGCTCTCATTCTCTTTGCCTGTATTCGTTCTCTGTTCTTATCTAATGCAGCTTCCATCCCCTAAGGTAGTGTCACGACTTCCTCCGAAGCTGCCTCCTCTCCTTGTTCGAACAGTCTTTGGCGTTCGTCGTCACCGGCCTTCTAGCCACTGCCACTCCTCATCTCATCATTCCATTTGTTTTGTCTTGTTTTTACATACACCTGGTTCATATCCCCTCATCAGTACCTGTATAAGTATTCCCACTGCCCCCCATGTCTTCGTGTGTGATTGTTTTCATGTGGAGGTGACGATAGCTCGGTGGAGCTTTATTGTATTGTATCGCTGGGATATTCACCCATGTGCTTTGTTTTCTCCAGTGCGCTGTTATACTGCACTGTAGTGTTTTACGCATTGCTGCGTACCGCTGTATTTGCCAAATAAACCATTTATTCTGTGATTTACCCTCCTGCGTATGACTCCGTCCAAATCACCCGCTACAGAATCACACACCCAACAGCATGGAGTCAGCAGAAGCGGTGAATATGCCTGGGATCGTTGAGCGGGTCCGGGAGCATTCCAATATGTTAGCCAGCTTGGGCGAAGCGATGGCTCGGGTTCTCCAGGCCATCCAGCACCTGGAGAGGAGAGGAACCGACCCTTCGGAACCAGCAGAGCGACCGGATCCAGCCACCCACACCCCAGCGCCCAGAGGTATTCACCTATCTCGACCGCGGGAATATGACAGGACAGCGGCCCGCTGCCAGGGTTTCCTCCTGCAGCTGGACCTCTATTTTTCCACCATCAGCCCGGCTCCATCGGAGCGGGAGAAGGTGTCTGCCCTCGTCTCCTGCCTCTCGGGGAAAGCCCTGGAGTGGGCCAACGCGATCTGCCGTGAAGGAGGAGACGCGTTGGACAACTACGGGGAGTTCGCTCGCCTCTTCCGGGCAGTCTTCGATCACCCATCCGAAGGGAAGCGGGCGGGCGGCTGGTCCATCTGAGGCAGGGGACGAGGACCGCGCAGGACTTTGCCCTGGAGTTTAGAACTCTAGCGGCTGGGTCCAGGTGGAAAGAGCGGGCCCTCATCGACGGCGTCCGGTGTAGCCTGCGAGAGGACGTCCGAAGGGAGCTAGCCTGCTGGGATACCACGTTGACCTTCCACCAACTGGTGGACATGGCCATCCGGTTGGACAACATGCTGGCTTCAAGAGGACGTCCTGGAAGGGGCCTGCCCGTTTCATCCCCCTTCAACCCGGATCACGTACCGATGGAGCTGGGTGGTGCAGCGATCCGGGAGTACGGAGGACGACAGATCCAGTGTCACACTTGTGGCAAGAGAGGACATTCTGCTGCACGCTGTCGTCAGAGTTCTTCTGGGTCTGGAGGCGGCAGGCAGGGCACTCTCGCGTCACCCCAGGTAGCGCAAACCCACACTCATTCAGAGCCCTCTGCTGCGCACTTCACCATCCACGTCCATGTCCCTGATTACACGGTAGTTCCCCAGTGTAAGGCGCTGGTCTATTCAGGCACAGCTGGGAACTTTATGGACAGGTCTTTAGCTAACAGTCTATGTATTACATTGGTTCCCCTATCCATTCCATTGCCCATCTAAGCACTTGACAGTCGACCATTAGGGTCAGGTTTTGTCAGGGAGCAGCACCAGTCACAATGATTACACAGGAGACCCAAAGGGAGCAAATCACCTTTTATATTATTGAGTCCCCTGATTTCCCTGTTGTGTTGTGTTTTCCCTGGCTAGCACTACACAACCCCACCTTTTCATGGCCGCAGAGGGTTCTCACGGGGTGGTTGCGAGAGTGTCAGGGTAGGTGTCTAGCTGTTTCCGTTGGTGCAACCAAGGTGGAAAGTCCAGAGACTACCTCCAACGTGCACATTCCCCCCGAATACCTCGATTAGGCACACGTGTTTTCCAAAACCACCCCATCGGTCGAGGGATTGCGCGATAAACCTCCGGTTAGATGCTGTGCCTCCCAGGAGTCATGTATATCCCCTGTCACAGGCTGAAATGGAGGCTATGGAGACATACATCTCCGAGTCCCTGCACCAGGGGTTCATATGACCCTCCACTTCGCCTGCCTCCTCAAGTTTATTTTTCCTGAAGAAGAAAGACGGAGGTCTGCGCCCTTGCATTGATTACCGTGCACTTAATCAAACTACCATTCGCTATAGTTACCCTCTACCCCTCATCTCCTCTGTTATTGAATCAATGCACGGGGCATGCTTCTTCATGAAATTAGATCTCAGGAGTGCGTACAACCTGGTGCGTGTCCGGGAAGGGGACGAGTGGAAGACAGCATTTAGCACAACCACGGGGCATTATGAATACCTGGTGATGCCGTATGGGTTGATGAATGCTCCATCAGTCTTCCAGTCCTTTGTGAACGAGGTGTTTCGGGACATGCTTGGTCACGGTGTGGTGGTCTACATCGATGACATTCTGGTGTATTCCGCTACGCGCGCCGAGCATGTGTCCCTGGTTCGCAGAGTGCTGGGCCGACTGTTGGAGCATGACCTATATGCCAAGGCAGAAAAGTGTCTGTTCTTCCAACAGTCCATCTTCTTCTTCAGATACAGCATCACCACATCAGGTGTGGAGATGGAGGGAGACCGCATTTCAGCCGTGCGTAATTGGCCGACTCCAACCACGGTTAAGGAGGTGCAGCGTTTCATTACTGCTAATTACTAACGGAGGTTTATCCGGGGCTTTGGCAAGGTCGCAGCTCCCATCACCTATCTGTTGAAGGGTGGGCTGTCCCGGCTCCGCTGGTCTGCTGAAGCTGACAGGGCTTTCAGTAACCTGAGGGCTCTGTTCACCTCAGCCCCGGTACTGGTCCATCTCGATCCATCATTGCCATTCGTAGTGGAGGTGGATGCGTCCGAGGTAGGTGTAGGCACTGTCCTATCCCAACACCGGGGCACGCCATCCAAGCTCCGCCCCTGTGCTTTCTTCTCAAAGAAGCTCAGCCCGGCAGAGCAGAACTATGACGTTGGTGATCGGGAGCTGTTAGCTGTTGTCAGAGCCCTGACTGCGTGGAGGCACTGGGTTGAGGGGGCGAAACAGCCTTTCCTCGTCTGGACTGACCACCGTAACCTGGAGTACATCCGGGCAGCGAGGAGGCTGAACCCTCGCCAGGCCAGGTGGGCCTTGTTCTTCACCCGGTTTAACTTCACGCTGTCCTACATACCAGGCACAAAGAACGTGAAGGCAGACGCACTGTCATGGCTGTACGACACAGAGGAGAGGCCCATAGACAACACCCCCATACTCCCAGCCTCCTACATTGTGGCGCCGGTAGTGTGGGCAGTAGACACGGACATAGAGCGGGCATTACGCACAGAGCCATCTCCACCTCAGTGCCCAGCTGGGCTGCGGTACGTGCCGTCTATTGTCCGTGATCGTCTTGTCTATTGGGCACATACTTCCCACTCCTCTGGTCATCCAGGTATCGGCCGTACAGTGCGCTGCCTGACCGGGAAGTACTGGTGGCCTACCTTGGCTAAGGATGTGAGGGTGTATGTCTCCTCCTGCTCAGTGTGCGCCCAGAGTAAGGCACCTAGGCACCTTCCAGTGGGTAAGTTACATCCCTTACCAGTTCCACAACGGCCATGGTCCCACTTATCAATTGACTTCTTAACTGATCTTCCCCTCTCTCAGGGTAACACCACCATCCTGGTCGTTGTGGACCGCTTTACTAAAGCCTGCCGCCTCCTTCCTCTGCCCGGTCTCCCCACGGCCCTGCAAACGGCGGAAGCCCTGTTTACTCACGTCTTCCGGCACTACGGGGTGCCAGAGGACATAGTGTCTGAACGGGGTCCCCAGTTTACGTCCAGGGTCTGGAAGGCGTTCATGGAACGTCTGGGGTCTCGGTCAGCCTGACCTCTGGGTTTCACCCCGAATCTAATGGGAAGGTGGAACGGGTGAAACAGGATGTGGGTAGGTTCCTGCGGTCCTACTGCCAGGACCGGCCGGAGGAGTGACCGGTGTTCTTGCCATGGGCCAAATATGCACAAAACTCTCTCCGCCACTCCTCCACTAACTTATCTCCATTTCAATGTGTTTTAGGGTATCAGCCGGTCCTGGCACCATGGCATCAGAGCCAGACCGAAGCTCCTGCGGTAGACGACTGGTTTCGGCGTGCAGAGGAGACGTGGAACACCGCCCATGTCCACCTCTAGCGTGCCGTGCGTCGCCAGAAGGCCAACGCTGACCGCCACCGCAGTGAGGCCCTGGTCTTTGTACCGGGTGATTGGGTCTGTCTCTCAACCCGGAACCTGCCCCTCTGCCTGCCCTGCCGGAAGCTGAGCCCGCGGTTTGTGGGGGCGTTCAAAGTCCTGAGGAGAGTAATTGAGGTTACGTATAGGTTACTACTGCCTCCTGATTACCGTATTAACCCCTCGTTTCACGTGTCTCTCCTCAGGCCGGTGGTGGCTGGTCCGCTCCAGGAGTCAGAGGTGCGGGAGGTCCCTCCGCCCCCTCTGGACATCCTGGATTCGAGGCGTCGGGTGGGGGGCCTTCAGTATCTTGTGGAGTGGGAGGGGTACAGTCCGGAGGAGCGGTGCTGGGTCCTGGTGAGGGATGTCCTCGATCCCTCCCTGTTGCAGGATTTCCACCGTCGCCATCCGGCTCGCCCTGCTCCGCGTCCTTCTGGCCGTCCCCGAGGCCGGTGTCGGCGCGCTGCTGGAGCTGCATTTCAACTTACTTTACCTGTTGTCTGCATATTTTGTCCCTATGTCAGAGGTAATGTGTTACAAAATATCCACAGGGAAGTGTTATGCAATTCGCACGTGACAAACACTTGCACAATATGACCGAGCCCAACCGAACCACAGAGCGAACGGCAAACACTTCCAGTTGATTGCGAGGAAAGCGTGCTTCAGTCGACTACATTTGGTTACACTCAGCTATTGATAACATATTGTGCATCACATGCAACGCATCAAGAAATTGAAAATACAGGCGACAGAACCTACTGGCGCCGCAAAAAGTCGGGGAAACAACACTTTCCTGTGGATACCCTACAGTGCCTTCAGAAATTTTTTACACCCCTTGAGTTTTTCCACATTTTGTTGTGTTACAAAGTGGTATTGAAATTGATTTAATTGTCATTTTTGGTCAACGATCTACACAAAATACTTTAATGGAAAAGTGGGAAAAGAATCGTACATTTATAAAATAAAATATTAAGAATAAAACACTGAAATATATTGATTAGATAAGTATTAACCCCCCTGAGAAATTAATGTTAGAAACACCTTTGGCAGTCTCTAAGAGCTTTGCACACCTGGATTGTACAATATTTGCCCATGTATTCTTTTTTAAATTCTTCAAGATCTGTCAAGTTGGTTGTTGATCATTGCTAAAAATCAATTTTCAAGTCTTGCCATAGATTTTCAAGCCAATTTAAGTCAAAACTGTAACTAGGGAACAATCAGGAACATTCAATGTAATCTTGGTAAGCAACTCCAGTGTAGATTTGGCCTTGGTGTTTTAGGTTATTGTCCTGCTGAAAGGTGAATGTAGCTCCCAGTGTCACGCCCTGGCTCTGGGGACTCTTAAATGTTGAGCCAGGGTGTGGATTTTTCTATGTTTAGTTTTTCTATGTTTTCGTTCTAGATTGTTTTGATCTATGTTGGCCGGGGTGGTTCCCAATCAGATGCAGCTGTAGCTCGTTGTCTCTGATTGGGGACCATATTTAGGCAGCCTGTTTTGCACTAGTCTTTGTGGGATCTTGTTCCGTTTGGTTTGTTGTGTATAACCTAGGACTTCACGTATCGTTTGTTTGTTGTTTTTGTTCGTGTAAGTACTATTAAAGAATGTACGCTTATCACGCTGCGCCTTGGTCCGTGTCTTCAGTCGACGATCGTGACAGAAGATCCCACCATAAGAGGACCAAGCAGCGTGCCCAGGAGGAGAAGATGGCGATGTCGCAGGTGGGCAAATGGTGGTCTTGGGAGGAGATCTTCGCGGGCAGAGGGCCATGGGCAAAGGTAAATGCCCAGGCAGGAGAGGAGAAACGGAGCCAACCGCGCCAACGACGAACACGCGAGAGGCAACCCCAATAATTTTTTTGGGGGGGGCACACGGCGTGGATGAAGGGGCAGCAGGAAGCAGCTACAGGGCGAATCTGCGGACTAGGAGAGGAGGCCACCAGGTTACGGGGGCTATTGGTCATGAGGGAGAGGGAGAGTGTAGAGGCACGGCAAGAGGAACTGGTTAGGCAGCAGAGGGAGCGGAGGTTTAGAAGGAAACCCAGTCCCGCTCCTCGCACCAAGCAAGTGCTGTGTGTCACCAGGCCGGTCCGGCCCGTTCCTGATTCCCGCACAAGGCCAGTGGTGTGTGTTCCCAGTACGGTCCGGCCCGTTCCTGCTCCCCGCACTAAGCCTGTGGTGCGCGTCGCCAGCCCGGTCCGGCCTGTGCCTATCCCTCGCACCAAGCCAGTGGTGTGCGTCGCCAGCCCGGTCCGGCCTGTTCCTGTCCCTCGCACCAAGACAGTGGTGCGCGTCGTCAGCCCGGTCCGGCCTGTTCCTGCTCCCCGCACCAAGCCAGTGGTGCGAGTCATCAGCCCGGTCCGGCCTGTTCCTGCTCCCCGCACCAAGCCAGTGGTGCGCGTCGCCAGCCCGGTCCGGCCTGTTCCTGTCCCTCGCACCAAGCCTGTGGTGCGCGTCGCCAGCCCGGTCCGGCCTGTTCCTGTCCCTCGCACCAAGCCTGTGGTGCGCGTCGCCAGCCCGGTCCGGCCTGTTCCTGCTCCCCGCACCAAGTCTTGCCATAGATTTTCAAGCCAATTTAAGTCAAAACTGTAACTAGGGAACAATCAGGAACATTCAATGTAATCTTGGTAAGCAACTCCAGTGTAGATTTGGCCTTGGTGTTTTAGGTTATTGTCCTGCTGAAAGGTGAATGTAGCTCCCAGTGTCACGCCCTGGCTCTGGGGACTCTTAAATGTTGAGCCAGGGTGTGGATTTTTCTATGTTTAGTTTTTCTATGTTTTCGTTCTAGATTGTTTTGATCTATGTTGGCCGGGGTGGTTCCCAATCAGAGGCAGCTGTAGCTCGTTGTCTCTGATTGGGGACCATATTTAGGCAGCCTGTTTTGCACTAGTCTTTGTGGGATCTTGTTCCGTTTGGTTTGTTGTGTATAACCTAGGACTTCACATATCGTTTGTTTGTTGTTTTTGTTAGTGTAAGTACTATTAAAGAATGTACGCTTATCACGCTGCGCCTTGGTCCGTGTCTTCAGTCGACGATCGTGACACCCAGTGTCTGTTGTATAGAAGACTGAACCTGGTTTTCCTCTAGGATTGGCCAGTGCTTAGCACTATTTTGTTTATTTTTTATCCTAAAAAACTCCCTAGTCCTTGCCGATGACAAGCATATCAATAACATTATGCAGTCACCACCATGCTTGAAAATGAGTGGTACTCAGAGATGTGTTGTGTTGGATTTGCCCCAAACATAACTCTTTGTATTCAGCACAATAAGTTAATTTCTTTGCCACATTTGTTGAAGTATTACTTAAGTACCTTGTTGCAAACAGATTGCATATTTTGGAACATTTGTATTCTGTACAGGCTTCCCTATTTTCACTGTCATTTATGTAAGCATTAAGTAACTACAATGTTGTTGATCCATCCTCAGTTATCTCCTATCACAGCCATTAAACTCTGTAACCGTTTTAAAATCACCATTGGCCTCATGGTGAAATCCCTGAGCGGTTTCCTTCCGCCCCTGTATCTTTGTAGTGACTGGGTGTATTGATACACCATCCAAAATGTAATATATAACGGCACCATGCTCAAAGGGATATTCAACGTTTGCTTCTTTTTTTTTTTTTACCCATCTACCAATAGGTGCCCTTCTTTGCGAACCATCGGAAAACCTCCCTAGTCTTTGTGGTTGAATCTGTACTAGACATTCACTGCTGGACTGAGGGACCTTACAGATAATTGTATGTGTGGGGTACAGAGATGGGGTAGTCATTTAAAAATCATGTTAAACACTGTTATTGCACACAGAGTGAGTCCATGGAACTTATTATGTGACTTGTTAAGCACATTTTTACTCCTGAACATATTTAGGCTTGCCATAATAAAGGGGTTGAATATTTATTTACTTTTGAATTAATTCCACTTTGATATTATGGGTATTGTGTGTAGATCAGTGACACAAATTCTCAATTTAATCAATTTTAAATTCAGGCTGTAACACAACAAAATTTGGAAAAAGTCAAGGGGTGTGAATACTTTCTGAAGGCACTGTCTCTCCACCTCCTACCGCCAAAAGAACCAACAGCATGTGCAACCCGTGAAGTAAGTGTAAATATCATTTTAGCTGTATTTTTTAAGGCGACTTCGGTCGGACTGAAAATCCATGGAATAACCATGGTAACAGTCTGATGTTTAGGCTAAGTGATACCCAGCCCCATCCCTCAGCTTTAGGTTACCAAATGAAGTGGTGGGGCTGCCATTGGGCTGAAACACAAACTCAGGATTGTGGCTTTAACCCCTGAGTTAAACATGCAGTCTAAGGCCTACACACTGGTAGGCTACAATGATCTACAAATATTTAATACAGTGCATTCGGAAAGTATTCAGAACCCTTCACCTTTTCGACATTTTGTTACGTTACAGCCTTATTCCAAAATTGATTACATAATTTTTTCCCCTCATCAATCTACACACAATACCCCATAATGACAAAGCGAAAACAGGTTTTTAAGAAATGTTAGCAAATGTATTAAAAATAAAAAAACAGAAATACCTTATTTACATAAGTATTCAGACTCTTTGCTATGAGACTCAAAATTGAGCTCAGGTGCATTCTGTTTCCGTTGAGCATCCTTGAGATGTTTCTGCAACTTCATTGGAGTTCACCTGTGGTAAATTCAATTGATTGGACATGATTTGGAAAGGCTCAGCCCTGTCTGTATAAGGTCCCACCGTTGACAGTGCATGTCAGAGCAAAAACCAAGCCATGAGGTCGAAGGAATTGTTCGTAGAGCTCCGAGACAGGATTGTGTTGAGGTACAGATCTGGGGAAGGGTACCAAAAAATCTGCAGCATTGAAGGTCCCCAAGAACACAGAGGCCTCCATCATTCTTAAATGGAAGAAGTTTGCAGCCACCAAGACCTTTCCTAGATCTGGCCGCCCGGCCAAGCTGAGCAATCGGGTGAGAAGAGCCTTGGTCAGGGAGGTGACCAAGGACCCGATGGTCACTCTGACAGAACTCCAGAGTTCCTCTGTGGAGATGGGAGAACCTTCCAGAAGGACAACCATCTCTGCAGCACTCCACCAATCAGGCCTTTATGGTAGAGTGGTCAGACGGAAGCCACTTTGTGGCTCAGTAAAAGGCACAGCCCGCTTGGAGTTTGCCAAAAGGCACCTAAAGGACTGTCAGACCATGAGAAACAAGATTCTCTGGTCTGATGAAACCAAGTTTGAACTCTTTGGCCTGAATGCCAAGCGTCACGTCTGGAGGAAATCAGGCACCGCTCATCACCTGGCCAATACCATCCCTATGGTGAATCATTGTGGTGGCAGCATCATGCTGTGGGGATGTTTTTCAGCGGCAAGAACTGGGAGACTAGTCAGGAACAAGGGAAAGATGAACGGAGCAAAGTACAGAGAGATCCTTGATGAAAACCTGCTCCAGGGCGCTCAGGACCTCAGACTGGGGCGAAGGTTCACCTTCCAACAGGACAACAACCCTAAGCACACAGCCAAGACAACGCAGGAGTGGCTTCGGGACAAGTCTCTGAATGTCCTTGAGTGGCCCAGCCAGAGCCCGGACTTGAACCCGATCGAACATCTCTGGAGAGACCTGAAAATGGCTGTGCAGCGACGCTTCCCATCCAACCTGACAGAGCTTGAAAGGATCTGCAGAGAAGAATGGTAGAAACTCCCCAAATACAGGTGAGCCAAGCTTGTAGCGTCATACCCAAGAAGACTCTAGGCTGTAATCGCTGCCAAAGGTGTTTCAACAAAGTACTGAGTAAAGGGTCTGAATACTTATGTAAATGTGATATTTCCGTTTTTTATTTGTAAAAAATTAGCAAAAATTTATACAAACCTGTTTTTGCTTTGTCATTATGGGGTATTGTGTGTTGATTGATGAGGTGAAAAAACAATTTCATCCATTTTAGAATAAGGCTATAATGTAACAAAATGTGGAAAAAGTCAAGGGGTCTGAATATTTTCCGAATGCACTGTATTATGAACAGTAGGCAACAACATTCTAACTCACAATATTGATGTAGCCTATGATCTGTCTCCACTCCAGGTAGATGGGTGCTGTAGTTCCAATCCAAGGTGGAAAATAAATTAGGAATTGGAGGGGGAAGAAAAATACATTTGAGGCAAGACACTGTCTAATGTGATAGCCTATTGTTTTCAGACTGTAAACTGTTGTTGTTCAAATTTACCTTGACTAGTGAATAAATCAAGAAAGATTTGCTTTACTATGTCATACCGCAGCCACATGTTGCCATTTTGACCACATGTAGAAACTGCATATCCATCAGGATATAGTCTGTTGGATTTAGGCCATTGTTTACAACATTTTTTCTCAAAGTCAAGTTTATCATTCGCTTCCTACTGTGGAGTAGCCTTTTTTACTCATGGGAGACTACATGTATAGACACAATAGGCAATGATAATTGAACTATTTCCCGGACACAGTATATAAAAAACAAGAATTTAGTGTAACCAAGCAAAAACAAAAATTTTCAATAAAGTTTTCAACGGTTGGGCCGAGTGACGGAGGAATTGACTCGGCAATCAGTGCTCATTTGTAGCAGCTGTTTCCTTATTCCAACTCGAAAGGTAACTTTCGACCTTCATGTTCTTTATCGTCTACGCGTGAAGTTATGAAGCTTAGCATATTTATAGTTTTTTATTTGCAATTTCTTTAAAATGCAGAAAGCCTTGAAGAAGTATTTTGTAAACATGGACGAGTATCTAGCCAGCATCGGTCTCTACCGGAAAATGATGGCACGAGACGCGTCCTGTCTATTTCGAGCTGTCTCTGAGCAGGTAGGCTAAAGCCAATTTAGCTACTGTATACTTTTTTTTTTTATTACATTCCATTTCACGTTCAACGTTTTGAAAATAAACATGCAATAGTACAGTTCTCAATAACTACGACTGAATTCATGGTGTGAAAATCGGAACTCATGGGGTCATTGGGTTGACTGCTAAATTATTAATACCCAAAGTGGCCAGAGTTGAATCATGGAATGCACAGAATTATGCTACACAAGGAGAGAAGAGGCCGAATACAAAAAATTATGCAATCATGTACCGGTATCTCTTTCATTTTCTCAAGCTTTATTACTCTCAGAATTTCCAACAAAAGATAAGGAAAGACTGTGTCACCTTCATGAGAGCAAACCGATGCAACTTTGAACCTGTAAGTTTATTTATATTTTTGCATGCACAATGTATTCACAGTACAGAGCAAGTTAGTAAAAAATCTAAGTATATAATGACATTCTTTATCATGACGTGCTTTATCAGTAGGTCCGGTGTGGCTCAGTTGGTAGAGCATGGCGCTTGTGGGTTCGATTCCCACGGGGGACCAGTATGACAATGTATGCTCTCACAATAGTAAGTCGCTCTGGATAAGGGCGTCTGCTAAATGACAAAAATGTAAATGACATGCTTTCTCTTGTAGTTTGTTGAAGGGTCATTTGAGAAGTATCTGGAACGTCTGGAGGACCCCACGGTATGTTTATAAGTACATGTTATACAAGCATATTGCACAATCCATTGGTCATACCCTTAAACATGTTTTTCTAAAGGAAACCGCTGGACAAGTTGAGATAAAGGCATTGTCATTGTTGTACAGGTACGTGCTTCACAATGTGTTCAGAGTTATACACCCCCACGTTGTATAACCTTTGTTGGCCGACAGGACATTAAATGTGATATGTAAAATGAGATTTGTGATTTGCATTTTTTGCTTTTAATGTAACTGGAAATACATCTGTGTTCTCAAATATTTACTGTGTGGCAGGCGGTGCTTCCTCATATACAGGTACCCTGGGAAGCCACCAACTGAGATAACTGAGAAAGAGTATGTGGAGAAGGTAAGTGTGTGTGGTTCATCACAGCCTTCTGAACCCAGGCCCTGAAGCATCTCAAATGCCTGACTAGTGAAGTAATTACCAGGCAAAACTGAATCACATTGCTAATTAAACCAGGTGTGTGGAAAGGTGAGATGACATGTGAGACTGTGGTTTGTCCGCTAGAGGGCGCTGCTCTCATTTTACCGTTTGAGAAGACTACTGCTATTTAAAAAAAAGTCAAATATTTATACATTTTCTTTTTACCAGCTTTTATCTTTCTTAATTCCATCTATGTAGACAATTTGATGTGTCTATAATTTTCACCATGGGATGGGGATAAAATGCATTACACTTCTCACTGTTCTGGATTCTGCTCTTCTGACTGTATTGCAGATTTTGCTGTGTTGCTCCAACAATGGCCACTATGACATTGTGTACCCCAGGAACTACCCGATCGATGCAGCTCTGTGTCAGGGTCAGTACTCTCACACCATCAGAATTCTGAGGAACCAGTGGATATGTCTTCACTCTTTAAGTCATGTAACTAGCTACTCATTGATTGTAGTTACTTAATATTCTAATGAGTAGTAGTTCCATGTGTAGTCAAAAGGAAATGTACTTATTTTTTCTTCAATTGAATCCAGCTCTGTTGTATGAGCTGCTGTACACACAAGTCCTTGGTGTTGAGGAGGTGGAGTTGCAGGGAGCATTGGAAGGGTTTCGTGGTGGAGGTCGTCGCTATAGGAACAGCCTATCAGTGTGCAGTGAGGACGCAGGCTACGACACCCCCGAGGACAGGGGTCAGACTCAGAGGTGAAGTCTTGTTCTGCACAATCTTTTTGAATTCCATAAAGTCCTCCTGACTAAACCTGTCTTATACTCCGCCAGTTACCGACAGTATGCATAAATTGCCCCTGCATCTACAGTTGAAGTCGGAAGTTTACATACACTTAGGTTGGAGTCATTAAAACTTGTTTTTCAACCACTCCACAAATTTCTTGTTAACAAACTATAGTTTTGGCAAGTCGGTTAGGACATCTACTTTGTGCATGACACAAGTAATTTTTCCAATAATTGTTTACAGACCGATTATTTCACTTATAATTCACTGTATCTCAATTCCAGTGGGTCAGAAGTTTACATACACTAAGTTGACTTTGCCTTTAAACAGCTTGGAAAATTCCAGAAAATGATGTCATGGCTATAGAAGCTTCTGATAGGCTAATTGACATCATTTGAGTCAATTGGAGGTGTACCTGTGGAGGTATTTCAAGGCCTACCATCAAACTCCGTGCCTCTTTGCTTGACATCATGGGAAAATCAAAAGAAATCAGCCAAGACCTCAGAAAAAGAATTGTAGACCTCCACAAGTCTGGTTCATCCTTGGGAGCAATTTCCAAACGCCTGAAGGTACCACGTTCATCTGTACAAACAATAGTACGCAAGTATAACCATGGGACCACGCAGCCGTCATACCGCTCAGGAAGGAGAAGCGTTCTGTCTCCTAGAGATTAATGTACTTTGGTGCGAAAATCAATCCCAGAACAACAGCAAAGGACCTTGTGAAGATACTGGAGGGAACGGGTACAAAAGTATCTATAGCCCCAGTAAAACTAGTCCTACAGTGAGGGTGGAAAAATTATTTGATCCCCTGCTGATTTTGTACATTTGCCCACTGACAAAGACATGATCAGTCTATAATTTTAATGGTAGGTTTATTTGAACAGTGAGAGACAAAATAACAAAAAAATCCAGAAAAACGCATGTAAAAATGTTTATGAATTGATTTACATTTTAATGAGGGAAATAAGTATTTGACCCCTCTGCAAAACATGACTTAGTACTTGGTGGCAAAACCCTTGTTGGCAATCAGAGGTCAGACGTTTCTTGTAGTTGGCCACCAGGTTTGCACACATCTCAGGAGGGATTTTGTCCCACTCCTCTTTGCAGATCTTCTCCAAGTCGTTAAGGTTTCGAGCCTGACGTTTGGCAACTCGAACCTTCAGCTCCCTTCACAGATTTTCTATGGGATTAAGGTCTGGAGACTGGCTAGGCCACTCCAGGACCTTAATGTGCTTCTTCTTGAACCACTCCTTTGTTGCCTTGGCTGTGTGTTTTGGGTCATTGTCATGCTGGAATACCCATCCATGACCCGTTTTCGATGCCCTGGCTGAGGGAAGGAGGTTCTCACCCAAGATATGATGGTACATGGCCCCGTCCATCGTCCCTTTGATGCGGTGAAGTTGTCCTGTCCCCTTAGCAGAACCACCCCCAAAGCATAATGTTTCCACCTCCATGTTTGACGGTGGGGATGGTGTTCTTGGGGTCATAGGCAGCATTCCTCCTCCTCCAAACACGGCGAGTTGAGTTGATGCCAAAGAGCTCCATTTTGGTCTCATCTGACCACAACACTTTCACCCAGTTCTCCTCTGAATCATTCAGATGTTCATTGGCAAACTTCAGACGGGCCTGTATATGTGCTTTCTTGAGCAGGGAGACCTTGCGGGCGCTGCAGGATTTCAGTCCTTCACGGCGTAGTGTGTTACCAATTGTTTTCTTGGTGACTATGGTCCCAGCTGCCTTGAGATCATTGACAAGATCCTCCCGTGTAGTTCTGGGCTGATTCCTCACCGTTCTCATGATCATTGCAACTCCACGAGGTGAGATCTTGCATGGAGCCCCAGGCTGAGGGAGATTGACAGTTATTTTGGGTTTCTTCCATTTGCGAATAATCGCACCAACTGTTGTCACCTTCTCACCAAGCTGCTTGGCAATGGTCTTGTCCCTGACATCCTTGGAGAGCTCTTTGGTCTTGGCCATGGTGGAGAGTTTGGAATCTGATTGATTGCTTGCTTCTGTGGACAGGTGTCTTTTATACAGGTAACAAGCTGAGATTAGGAGCACTCCCTTTAAGAGTGTGCTCCTAATCTCAACTCGTTACCTGTATAAAAGACACCTGGGAGCCAGAAATCTTTCTGATTTGAGAGGGGGTCAAATACTTATTTCCCTCATTAAAATGCAAATCAATTTATAATATTTTTGACATGCGTTTTTCTGGATTTTTTTGTTATTCTGTCTCTCACTGTTCAAATAAACCTACCATTAAAATTATAGACTGATCATTTCTTTGTCAGTGGGCAAACGTACAAAATCAGCAGGGGATCAAATACTTTTTTCCCTCACTGTATATCGACATAACCTGAAAGGCCACTCGGCAAGGAAGAAGCCACTGCTCCAAAACCGCCATAAAAAAGCCAGACTATGGTTTGCAACTGCACATGGGGACAAAGATCGTACTTTTTGGAGAAATGTCCTCTGGTCTGATGAAACAAAAATAGAACTGTTTAGCCATAATGACCATTGTTATGTTTGGAGGAAAAAGGGTGATGCTTGCAAGCCGAAGAACACCATCCCAACTGAAGCACGGGGGTGGCAGCATCATGCTGTGGGGGTGCTTTGCTGCAGGAGGGACTGGTGCACATCACAAAATAGATGGCATCATGCGGAAGGAAAATGATGTGGATATATTGACGCAACATCTCAAGACATCAGTCAGGTAGTTAGCTTTGTTGCAAATGGGTCTTCCAAATGGACAATGACCACAATCATACTTCCAAAGTTGTGGCAAAATGGCTTAAGGACAACAGTCAAGGTATTGGAGTGGCCATCACAAAGCCATGACATCAATCCTATAGAAAATGTGTGGGCAGAACTGAAAAAGCGTGTGCGAGCAAGGAGGCCTACAAACCTGACTCAGTTACACCAGCTCTGTCCGGAGGAATGGGCCAAAATTCACCCAACTTATTGTGGGAAGCTTGTGGAAGGCTACACAAAACGTTTGACCCAAGTTAAACAATTTAAAGGCAATGCTACCAAATACTAATTGAGTGCATGTAAACTTCTGACCCACTGGGAATGTGATGAAATAAATAAAAGCTGAAATCATTCTCTACTATTATTCTGACATTTCACATTCTTAAAATAAAGTGGTGATCCTAACTGACCTAAAACAGGGAGTCTTTACGAGGATTAAATGTCTGGAACTGTGAAAAACTGAGTTTAAATGTATTTGGCTAAGGTGTATGTAAACTTCCGACTTCAACTGAATATATTGGAATAGTCATTGTATATTTTTTGTAAAGTAAAAATTTTCTACACTGTTTACTCTTGTAGGGACGATTGGGAGCTCAATGGGCACAGTCACACAGAGGACAAAGCCAGATCTGGAGCAGAGGAAGTATATGTGACAACGTTTTCTGTAACGTCTATTATGTTTTAGAAAGCGTTATGGTTACCACCTCCTGAGGGATTGTAGTTTATAACATTATTTAGAATAGATTCTAGGAGCACATACAGTGTCTTATCTCTTTCTCGTCCTAAGACTCCAGATGGACCAACAAAACTCTCTCTCCCGTACAAGGTGCTCAAAGCACTGGATTCTGAGATGTACAGAAATGTAGAGTTTGATGTATGGCATGACAGTCGCAAAGGTATGCCATGTTGCCCCTTCTTTTGGGGAAACTTGAGTTGGATTTCTTGTGGTAAAGTGAAACTGCTAAGTTAAACGTGCAACGTTAGTCATAAAGTTAGTTTCAAGATCCATGCAGAGCACAACCGTTATCCGTGCTGAATATTCACATGGGGTTGATATGCTCATACCACACAGTGATTTAGATTTTTTTTTCTCGTAGAATAGTTGTATAATTGGGCCTTCTCGAATGGCATATAATGTCTCTGAAACAGAAATGCAGAAGACTGATTACATGGTGTTTGCTGGAAGACAGTATTTCTTGGGCGACAAGTGTCAGGTAATCCAATTTATCCACTCATTTAAGATTCTTTGAGTGTTTTTTGTGCAAACCGTACTCCGAACATACTCTAGCCCATGTCTCCTATGCAGGTTCGTCTCGACCCCAAAGGGAAGTATTACAATGCCTTCATTCAGGAGGTGGGCACTCACCCCAGCGCTGTGACCGTGTTCATCGAAGAGCTTGGAGAAAAGTGAGATACCAGTCTCTTTTAAAACACCCCCATTGAACTGACTTACAAACAGGCACTACTGCACAGCACCCATCAATGTGTGCTTATTTTAGTATTCTGGCCCATGAATGATTGCCCCTGGCCTTGCATCTTCCTATTGTCAGTCATACAGTATAGTAGATATGGTGAATTACTTTCTACACAGTGCTGTTTTTAATATTAGGTTTGAGACTTCTTCTCTCTATACCCTACCACTTTCAGACATCTTGTGTCTCTGACTAACTTGAAGCCTGTGAACCCTGTCCCTGCCTGGAACATCACCCCAAGCCGCAAGGGACCATCATACAGCAGGCCTGAGCAGTATCCTGGAGAAATGGGTCTGTATGCCCTTTAACCTTTAGATAGTCTTAGCTAGTAAGTTTCTAATAGCAGTGACATTTGTATTGGCCTCCGACAATTAAAGATGACTTGTACAACTTTGTCTTTTACCTCTTCTCCCCTGCACCAGACTCAGAGGTGAGAGGCCGGCGGCGTTTCTTTAAGAAGCCCAGAGGGAAGGAGATGCTGATGGTGTCTTACAATCGATCCCAGCCTGGCCTGCCTCCCCGCTTCCGGCCAGGCCCTGGCGGCATACCCCCTGGGCACGCCCCTGGCATGCATGACCCCCCACCACCTCCAGGGACACTGCCCTATGAACACTATCACCCACATCCTCCAACCAGGCCCCCGCGAGGATATGGCCCACCCAGGTCTGTGTGCTTGCTACTTAAATAGTCAAACGGCAGGTTTGAGAAATATCACTCATTCACACCGCTGCTGTTATACACAATTGAAAGTTCCTGTGCTGCACCATTACTGATTTGATACTCTTTATTTATTTTGGGAAATAAGGCCATGTTCCTTACCATTGATTATATTCTGTTGGTATCTATGATGTTGCCAATCTGGGTTCTGTTCAGAAGTTCAGCCCGTTTCCTGAACAGGCATCACCTCATTGGGCCAGAGGCGGCATACTACCCTCACCCTGGAAAACGCTGCTACCAGAGCTTCGACAACTACTCATTCAGGTCACGGTAATAGACATCTTTAATCATCTCCCATGCAATGTTGAGCAGTGACTGAATGTTGTGGTTATAAATGTATGTGTATTCATTTGAGCTCTTGCAGCCGAAGCAGGCGCCAGATGCATGCTATCAACAAAGAGTGCCAGTTCAGCTACGTCCCCGAGGCTGGCGAGGAGGCACGGGACATGGAAGGAACAATCACCTTCTACGAGATTGAGGAGGGGGATGAGACCACGTTCCCTCCCTTGCCGGTAACTAAGTATCACAGAAGCCCTCAAGAGTTCAGACTTTGGTAGTTGGGAGCATGAGTATGCAACTGGAGTATTCAACAGTCAACCTGCTTTCTGATTTGTAACCTTCTCTTTAGGGACAGGCTGTAGCAAACCCCATGGTTCCAGCTACCCCTACCTACTGGGTGCAGCGGGGGGCGAGCCCCATCCCCATGTCTGGCAAACAGGCCATGACCTCATCAGAGGAGGACGCTGACGAGAGGAGCAATGGTGGCGACCAGGGTAGGCCAGCCTGTCCAGTGATGCTGTCTTGATCACATGTATTTGTTCAACTTGAGCCAGGATTTGTATCAGAATGTAAATGGAAATTTGATGTTGTGTATCTTTCTCAGGTGAATATTCGGAGGAGTACATCTATACTGCTCAAGGTGAGTGTTGATTTCACCTGCTGTGGAGATTTCCATGAAGTACATGGAGAGCCCTTAGGAAGAACTGGTAGGACAGTCCTTGTCCACCATTTCATTATATTCTGTTCTGTAGATGCATTATTTTAACTGGTTACGTGAAGACCGATTTAGGCTATTCCATTTCCCAACTGATGTCATTTGGCAGCAGTAAAGGCTCATGATATGGAGACCCCTCGTACAATATGGATAAAAGTGCACAATTATCTTGTGAAGTCTCTTCATCAGTGGTCCTCTGTAGCTCAGCTGGTAGAGCACGGCGCTTGTAACGCCAAGGTAGTGGGTTCGATCCCCGGGACCACCCATACACAAAAATGTATGCACGCATGACTGTAAGTCGCTTTGGATAAAAGCGTCTGCTAAATGGCTTTATTATTATTATTATTATTATTATTATTATTATTATTATTATTTATCTTGCAGACCCAGGGTTCCAGAGCCCGTCTATGTATGCTGCAGCTGAGTCCACTGCCAACCTGGTACACAAAATACCCGTTGTATTCACTATGCCTTCTCAAATATTGCCCTTCAAATAATAATGCTCTCTCAAATTGCCCTTCACTTTTTTTGGGGGGTTGAAACTAAGGGTAATAAAAGTTGATTTCACATGTGCGATGATTATATTTATTGTATAATTTCCAATTAATGTGCTGATATTGGGGCTGATCTGTTTTGACTCCGTTCCTGTCTTTTTTTTTGCCTGCCTGCCTTTCCAGACCATTGAAGAGGGAGGATCTCGTGCTGGCTCGCCACAAGAGGGAGTAGCTACCTACAGCTACTCACAGCAGGTACTGGATGCCTCACAATCGGTGTTACTGAACTCAGTTGTCACATTTTGGCGGAAGGGGGGGAACAGGTGTTTAATTTATACGCAGCTGCTTTAAACATTTTTATTAACTGTAGAATGTTCCTCTTTGGATGAAAGTTAAAACGATTAGATTATTATTATTTTGCGTAACATTGGACTTAAGCATGAATTGTCTGTATGTTGTAGTCAAACTGTTGAGGGTTATTTAGATGTTCTGTTTCCTCAGCTGGTGGTGAAGTCAGCAGTCATCACCTCCTCACAGGCTGTAAGCACAGCCCCAGCAGCTATCTTCACCTCCAACTCCTCCTCTTCCGCTAGCAGCTCTCAGACCCCCCCAGCACCAATGGCTCCACCCTCAAGCCATCCTCAGGGGGCTCCCATGCCCCCACACGCTATGGGCAGACCAGGTACCCACTCTTTATACAAGTTATGGTCAGACATAAGTTGGTTATTGGATCATATCTTATCAGGGACCTCATGCCTAACGGATGTCTGTTTTTCTCTTGTTTTTAGTTTTATCCATGCAGTCTCCTCCTTCCTCTCCCTGGTTTGTGAATGAGATGGGGGAAGCAGTCAGTGCCGCACCCCCTCCACCTTACTCCTATGACCCCAACGGCAATGACCTTCCACGAGGTCAGACAAACTGTTCCCCATGGCGCGTGTGTTCAAGTTGTAAACTTCTAATGGTTGAATTAGAAAATGTGATGGTAATTGTAACTAAATGTATTTATCTTTTTATAGATTGCAAGGTCATCCAATATTACTTTAATTTAGGAGTCCAAGTAAGTAAAGGGGATCAAATGAATATAGCAGGGTTCTCCAACCCTGTTCCTGGTCCTAACGTCCTGTAGGTTTTCGCTCCAACCCTAATCTAGCACACCTGATTCTAATAATTTGCTGGTTGATAAACTGAATCAGGTTGTTTACAACAGGGGTTGGAGCGAAAACCTACAGGAGGGTAGCTCTCCAGGAACAGAGTTGGAGAGCCCTGGATTATATACTGAACAACAGTATAAACTCATCATGCAACAATTTCATTGATTTTACTGAGTTAGTTCATTTGAGGAAATTGAATTTAAATAAATTCAGTACACCCTAATCTATGGATTTCACATGACTGGGAATACAGATATGCATCTGTTGGTCACACATACCTTAAATAAAATGGGCCTCACAATGGGCTTCAGGATCTCATGGTATTTTTGTGCATTAAAATTGCCATCGATAAAATGCAATTGTGTTTGTTGTCCGTAGCTTATGCCTGCCCATACCATAACTCCACCACCACAATGGGGCACTCTGTTCACAACGTTGACATCAGCAAACCACTCGCCCACACGACGCCATACACGTGTTCTGCGATAGTGAGGCTGGTTAGACGTACTGCCAAATTCTCTAAAATGACGGAGGTGGCTTACGGTAGAGAAATGAACATTCAATTCTCTGGCAACAGCTCTGGTGGACATTCCTGCAGTCAGCATGCCAATTGCGCGCTCCCTCAACTTGAGACATCTGTGGCATTGTGTTGTGACAATTTGCCTTTTATTGTCCCCAGCACAAGGTGCACCTATGTAATGATCATGCTGTTTAATCAGCTTCTTGATATGCCACACCTGTCAGGTGGATGGATTATCTTGGCAAAGGATAAATGCTCACTAACAGGGATGTAAACAAATTTGTGCACAACATTTGAGAGAAATAAGCTTTTTGTGCATATGGAACATTTCTGTGATCTTTTATTTCAGCTCATGAAACATGGTACCAACACTTTACATGTTGCGTTTTATATTTTTATTCAGTGTAGTATGGGTGAACAGTAACTGGTCATGAGACATTAGACATGTCTTTTGAATTAAAACAATGTGTGCCTATATTTCTATCTGTGTTGAAACAGTGGTACCAGCAGAGCTACTGGCACTCCATGGTGCAGGTGTATCAGCAGCCAGGTGCTGAGCAACAGTTCCGTTCCTACCCCGGTGCCTCCCCTCCCTCTGATCACACAGTCCCCCAGCCCTACCCAGAGCCTGGGAGAATGGGGCCTGATGGCCAGGGAGACATTCCTGCCAACGGTCAGCGCCACCCCTCTGCCTCATACCTCCGCATTATGAAATGGCACATATGCATTGAATAAGATCTGACTTCTGTGTCATAAGTCTTTGTCACAAGGATCTTAAGACCTCAAGTATCAAACATGACCATCTGTGATCCATACCTTTTTTTCTTAATCTCACCTTTGTTCTCACCCCCAACCTTTTCCTCCCTACCAGGCACCCCCCTGGTCATGGACCCTCCCTCAGCAGGAGCCCCAGGCACAGTGTTCTACCCCTTGGTTCAGGACCAGTGCAGCCAACCCCCACTCCACACCTACGAGTCTTATGTTCCTATGCTTTCTGCCACCTATCACTACCTCTCACCCTGGAACTCAGGCCCTGCCCAACCACGTGTGCTCGCATCCTACTGCCCCTCCTCCAATCACCCAGTCAACTATGTCACTGCACCCACACACCCAGGGCACTTTATCCCTCCTAGCATGTAACCAAGCACTGGGGATGCGGGGAGGGAGGCAGGGTCCCTCTACTATTCACCTCTCATTCACCCTATGCCTGTAAATGTTAATTTGTGTGAAGTTTATTCCACTGTACCTCTGTTGTTCAAGTTTGCTAGTCAGTGGTTGGTTGTGTCTGAAATGTCACCCATAGGGCTTGTCAAGATCATGTAGGGAATAGGGTGTCTCTGTTCCATCCCCACAGTGTTCAGGGGATGTTTATGTTAATATTAATGTTTTGTTTTTTTGTTTAATTAAAAAAAGTTATGTTTCCCGGAAGTTGTAACAATTTTGTCATTTGAACTGTACCGTTTTTAGAGCAGGGCTCTCCAACCGTGTTCCTGGAGATTAAACTCCTGTAGGTTTTCGCTTCAACCCCAGTTGTAACTAACTGGATTCATCTTATCAACCACTGGTTATTAGAATCAGGTGTGCTAGATTAGGTTTGGAGAGCCCTGCTTTAGAGAAGTCATTTGGTATGATGGTGGTATCGGAGGTTCCAGGGACCTGGCCAGCACAAGGCTGATGTTGCTGCTCCCCTTCCAGTCATGATCAGCACCATGGAGAGCGCTCACTGGTACTCAGGCAGTTTTAAATGTCATTACTAAGTGTAGTTTATAACTCTGTTTCGAGAGGAGAGCTGGTGGGGCTGAACTTTCCTCATTTGACCTTGTTTTTCAGCTTGGTCATTAAAGGCCCAGTGCAGTCAAATGAGATTTTCCTGTGTTATATTTTCACACCGAGATTGGAATAATACTGTGAAAATGATGATGCCTTTTTAGTGTAGGAGCTGTTGGAAAAGAACGCCTGAAATGTCAGCCTGTTTTGGTGGGATGGAGTTTTGGCCTGCCTGGTGACATCAACAGGCAGTAAATTAGTTAATAGACCAATAAAGTTCCAAACATCTCTGCCAATATCAGCTAGTTTTTAGATTTCCCCTTCTAACTCGGACCACTCCCAGGCAGTCCTAGCTAAATTCTTCATTGAGAAATTGCTCTTGATAAGAAGTTATTTTTGTTTATTTTTGACCATTTTGATTGAAGATAACTGCTGAATTAGGACTTAAGGAAATGCAGGCGCCATGAGTTGTTTTTAGGGGGGTGATTTCAAATCAAATTTTATTTGCCAGATGCGCCGAATACAACAGGTGTAGACATTACCGTGAAATGCTTACTTACAGCCCTTAACCAACAATGTATTTATTTTTTAATATAGTAAAATAAAACAAAGTGTTGAGGGGGAAAAAAAGAGCAGAAGTTAAATAACAGTAGGGAGACTATATACAGGTGGGTATCGGTGCAGAGTCAATGTGCGGGGGCACCGGCTATTTGAGGTAGTTGAGGTAATATGTACATGTGGGTAGAGTTAGTGACTATGCATAAATCAGAAAAACTGAGTAGCAGCAGCATAAAAAGATGGGGTGGGGGGACAGTGCAAATAGTCCGGGAAGCCATGATTAGCTGTTCAGGAGTCTAATGGCTTGGGGGTAGAAGCTGTTGAAAAGCATTTTGGACCTAGACTTGGCGCTCCGGTACCGCTTGCCGTGCGGTAGCAGAGAGAACAGTCTATGACTAGGGTGGCTGGAGTCTAGGACAATTTTGAGGGCCTTCCTCTGACACCGCCTGGTATAGAGGTCCTGGATGGCAGGAAGCTTGGCCCCAGTGATGTACTGGGCCGTACGCACTACCCTCTGTAGTGCCTTGCGGTCGGAGGCCGAGCAGTTGCCATACCAGGCGATGATGCAACCAGTCAGGATGCTCTCGATGGTGCAGCTGTATAACTTTTTGAGGACCCATGCCAAATCTTTTCAGTCTCCTGAGGGGGAATAGGCTTTGTCGTGCCCTCTTCACGACTGTCTTGGTGTGTTTAGACCATGATAGTTCGTTGGTGATGTGGACACCAAGGAACTTGAAGCTCTCAACCTGTTCCACTACAGCCTGTTGATGAGAATGGGGACGTGCTCAGTCCTCTTTTTTTCCCTGTAGTCCACAATCATCTCCTTTGTCTTGGTCACGTGGAGGTTGTTATTCTGGCACCACACGGCCAGGTCTCTGACCTCCCTATAGGCTGTCTCGTCGGTGATCAGGCCTACCACTGTTGTGTCGTCTGCAAACTTAATGGTGTTGGAGTCGTGCCTGGCCATGCAGTCATGGGTGAACAGGGAGTACAGGAGGGGACTGAGCACGCACCCCAGAGGGGCCCCCATGTTGAGGATCAGCGTGGCAGATGTGTTATTACCTACCCTTACCACCTGGGGGCGGGCCGTCAGGAAGTCCAGGATCCAGTTGCAGAGGGAGGTGTTTAGTCCCAGGATCCTTAGCATAGTGATGAGCTTTGAAGGCACTATGGTGTTGAACGCTGAACTGTAGTCAATGAATAGCATTCTCACATAGGTGTTCCTCTTGTCCAGGTGGGAAAGGGCAGTGTGGAGTGCGATAGAGATTGCATCATCTGTGGATCTGTTGGGGCGGTAGGCAAATTGGAGTGGGTCTACGGTTTCTGGGATAATGGTGTTAATGTGAGCAATGACCAGCCTTTCAAAGCACTTCATGGCTACAGACGTCAGTGCTACGGGTCGGTAGTCATTTAGGCAGGTTATCTTAGTGTCCTTGGGCACGGGGACTATGGTGGTCTGCTTGAAACATGTTGGTATTACAGACTCAGTCAGGGACATGTTGAAAATGTCAGTGAAGACACTTGCCAGTTGGTCAGCACATGCTCGGAGTACACGTCCTGGTAATCCGTCTGGCCCTGCGGCCTTGTGAATGTTGACCTGCTTAAAAGTCTTACTCATATCGGCTACGGAGAGCGTGCTCACATAGTCATCCGGAACAGCTGGTGCTCTCATGCATGCTTCAGTATTGCTTGCCTCGAAGCGAGCATAGAAGTGGTTTAGCTCGTCTGGTAGGCTTGTGTTACTTGGGTGCTGCCAGCTGTGGGCAGGATTGAAATAAACCCAACCCAAGGAAAACTGTTACGGTGCCCTTCATTCCATGACATACAATATTTTCCTATCATCTCGCAAATCTCAATTTTGGACGAGACTGACTTTATTCAGATCAGATGATGTCATGATAGCAAGATACCAAGCCTTCTCCTCCGCCCTCTCCTCACCTGCTAGATTTCAGTCACATCTCGCGCCCTACACACGTCTGCCCAATGCATGTAAATAGATTGCCCGCTCCATAGCAAGCTGCTCTATTTGCACTGATTGGTAAAGTAATTTAATGTTGAGCTAAATGTAATTTCAGAGGTTTAAAAAGGAACAGAAAGGAATGATTTAAACCATTTGAAGCGGTTCGTAACTTTATTTTGCTGGTCGGAACAGTGGAACAGAACTAAAATAATTATGGTTCTGTTCAGAACAAACCGATTGGAAAATATACTGAATAAAAATAGAAACGCAACATTCAACAATTTCAAAGATTTTTCTGAGTTACAGTTAATTTAAGGAAATCAGTCAGTTGAAAGAAATGCATTAGGCCCTAATCTATGGATTTCACATGACTGGGAATACAGATAAGCAACTGTTGGGCACAGATAGATACCTTAAAAAAAAGATAGGGGCGTGGATCAGAAAACCAGTCAGTATCTGGTGTGACCACCATTTGCCTCATGCAGCGCGACACATCCATCGTATAGAGTTGATCAGGCTGTTGATTGTGGCTTGTAGAATGTTGTCCCACTCCTCTTCAATGGCTGTGCGAAGTTGCTGGATATTGTCGGGAACTGGAACACGCTGTCATACACATCAATCCAGAACATCCCAAACATGCTCAATGGGTGACATGTCTGGTGAGTATGCAGGTCATGGAAGAACTCGGCCATTTTCAGCTTTTAGGAATTGTGTACAGATCCGTGCGACATGGGGCCACGCATTATCATGCTGAAACATGAGGTGATGGCGGCGGATGAATGGCACGGCAATGGGCCTCAGGATCTCGTCACGGTATCTCTGTGCCTTCAAATTGCCATCGATAAAATACAATTGTGTTCATTGTCCGTAGTTTATGCCTGCCCATGCCAGAGCATGTGAGCGGAGTGGAGCGTGAGCGAGCGTGGAGCGCGAGCGGGCGGATTTTGGACAGAGCGCTGAGCGGCATTTTTAAAAGGACGTAGCGTCGCCCTATGTCCCGCTCCAATTTTGCTCGCTCACACCACGAGTCTAAAGCATGCTCAAGCCTGACCCAGAATCCATCTGTTTAATTTAATTTGTGTCGTCCATGAATTTGTATTTTATAGAGCGAGAGGAGCAGCAGCAGCAACAAGAGAAAAGGGTTGAGGAATTCAAAAGTTTCTTCACTGATGGAAGCCAAACTGCAAGACCTACTGCAAAATGGTGATGGGCTCGTTCTGTCAGCGGACATTTGGACCAGTAGAAGAGGGCACAGCTTCCTTGGCATCGTCGCCAGTTTCATTGATGGGACGTTCCGGGGCACACGGTTTTGTTGGGCTGTGAGCACATACAGGGGCACCATACCGCAGATCGTATTTACCAAAAGTATGAAAGTGTACTTAAATATTGGAACGTGCAACGACGTGTGATTCGGGTCATCACTGACAGTGCCAGCAACATGATCAAGGCGTTTAACCTCCTCCCTGGCACTGAAGAGGAGGCGGAGGGTGAAGTGACCGCGGATGCCTGCAGCAGCGCAGAACATGAAGAGGAGGATGAGGGACCACCTGCGCCCTCGCAAGTCCATGTGGAAGTGATAACCTCTAATGTAGAAACTATGATAAATCAGTACTTTACTGTGTCAAATTTACATCTGAGATGCCCCATTCACATGCTTCAGCTGGCAATCAAAGACTCTGTTAACGAGCACGACAACATTAATAGGCTGTTAGTGAAAGTCGGGCACCTGGTGAAAAGTGTACACAAGAGCACCCTGAACACAGAGGAAACCGACCAATTAGGTGTCCGCCCCACAAATGCCTGCGCCACTCGATGGAGCAGCCAGCTGCGGATGATTCAGTCGTTCATCCGGTTGTTCCAAAAAGACCCGTTATGGCAAAACAAACTCAAGTCTAAAGTTGCTAACATCACCCTGAATCAAGTACGGCAGCTGACGCACCTTGTCAGTGTGCTGACACCACTGGCAGACTTCATAGACAAACTGCAGAAGGAGCTGGGGAACCTGGGGATGATCCTCCCTGCTGTCACAGAAATCAAATCCCTGCTCACCGATGACACTCACGCTGCACTTCCAATGGGCATCGCTGCTTTTGCAGAAACATTGGCAAACAACGTGTCAATTCGCTATGGAATATACTATACTGATTTAACATCTCATTTTAGCATCAGTGTAAGATCCCCGTTTCAAGACAGAATGGATAATCCGAGATGAGTCTGTATGCAACAAATTCGAGGAGATAAAGTAAGGCTGTGGTTTAAGGTAAAAGTGAAATACATGCAGATTTTGTTCCTTTTTTGGAGCGAGCGGGGGGGCGATTTGAGTGGAGCGCGATGCAAACTGCGTTGAGCGCTGACCGATAATGAGCAGACTGGCCTGATGTGGCTTTGAGCGGGGGGAGCGGAGGGGTGAACAGCTCCGTGAGCAAGGAGCTGAGATTCTCACCACTCCACTCCGCTCATATGCTCTGGCCCATACCATAACCCCACTGTTCACAATGTTAACATCAGCACACCGCTCGCCCACACAACGCCATACATGTGGTCTGCGGTTGTGAGGCCGGTTGGACGTACTGCCAAATTCTCTAAAACAATGTTGGAGGCGGCTTATGGTAGAGAAATGAACATTAAATTATTTGGCAACAGCTCTGGTGGACATTCCTGCAGTCAGCATGCCAATTGCATGTGGCATTGTGTTGTGTGACAAAATTGCACATTTTAGAGTGGCCTTTTATTGTCCCCAGCACAAGGTGCACCTGTGTAATGATCATGCTGTTTAATCAGCTTCTTGATATGCCACACTTGTCAGGTGGATGGATTATCTTGCCAAAGGACAAATGCTGACTAACAGGGATGTAAGCAAATGTGTGCACAAAATTTGAGAGAAATAAGCTTTTTGTGCATATGGAATATTTCAGGGATCTTTTATTTCAGCTCATAAAACATGGGACCAAAACTTTACATGTTGCTTTTATATTTTTGTTCAGTGTAATTTCGGTTCGAACCCCTAGTACATCTGCATAACAAACGGTGTACTGCAAGTTTGTGCTGATCCAGTGACCCACCACCACCCCATCCACCTCCTGTTCGAGTCACCCTCCAGACTTCCTGCACAATGGCGACCAGCTCAACCCTGGTAGGTTGGCCCTACCAGCAGGCTCGGTTCAATCACAGTTCACAACCGGGGGCTAGCCCTGCCAGAAGGCCAGCTACCAACCCCGATCTATGACTGGGGGCTGGCTTCCCCGACCACCATCCACGCCAAAATACCAAAATCTTAACTACTACTTAATCAGATGGCGAGAAGCCGAACTTGTGAAAGTGTTCATTTTTAATTGATGAGATGGCACATTATCTAAGGTAAGCCATGAATACTGCAACTAGCAAATGCATTGCGCAGTCACAATATTATATGGCCCAGTCTTGGAATCCTAGCTCTAAGAATCAGTCAAAAATAATTTAAAGTATTTTAAATGATAATTCTCAATCTCATTATCAAATAAATGTATTTGTATACAAGCTTGTTTTTGAAAGTTATGAAACATTGTTTGCGTAGGGTTCCTCTTCTAAATTGATCTTGAGTATTATAATTCACAGCCACCTTGACCAAAATAAATTAGATTAAGAGTAAACACAGAACTATGGATAAATAAATGTTACTCTACTAATATCGTGCATTACCTGTCTCAATAGCCAAAAACTGTTAGTGCCCTATTTCCAAGAAAATATAGAAAAATACAACTTTCATAGAAAAACTGAGAACAGGATTCTTAGTTAATTGTCCAAAAACAACTTGTAAAGATTCAACCTGCCTGAAATAAATGTATGTCACATGACCTTGTCTATCATGATAATAACCATTCATGTTTAGGTTATATGACATACCAAACAGAACACACTGTAGGGGAAATTTGGCACATGAGGAAAACATGTGCACATGGAACACCACACTGCAAAACAGTCAAGTCTGGTAAAAGACAATAGAAAAACTTGCAACGAGATTAAACATATTTGTAAGAGAGTAGAAGTTAGGACAGTGGTGATAGCTCACCTGTGTATTTGAACCCCTTTAATCTCAGTGATATTTTGATGAGTAAAATAGAAATAACTGGGCCTGAACTGTATGAAAACAAGTGTTAAGAGAGGATGGTGAGCTTACAGACCTCAAACAAAGATCTAAGGATCACAGGTAGGTGGCAGTATGCAAACATTTAGTTATGTTGCAATAGATAAAGCTTTTTTTTTCATTATATGTTTAGAATCTTCCTCCTTTGCTATAATATCTTTGCGAAAATTAGTCCTGGGTTTTGAATACTTGAGTCAGCCAATTATTCTTTCTGTCCTTTCAGCAGAGTGACCTGAAGATACAGTAGGGGGGATTCTCTAAAGCTGTGTGGTGATGGAGTCCTCCTGCTCAGCCCCCCACTCAGAGGAGTCCTGCTCGTCACAGGGTCCTATCCAGCCCTCAAACATGTCCTCACTAGAGCCCAGGAGGACAGCCCGGGAGCTGGAGGCCGTGATGCTGGAAGCACAGTGCAGGGTTGGCAGGGAGTGGCCTGGCGGCGGTAGGCAGTGGCCTGCAGGCCGCAGGAGCAGGCTGTCACTTCCGTTAGCCTGCTGGGGTGACTCCTGTGACAGGGCCTGGGGAGGGTCTTGGGCATGGGGTAGCTCGTTCAGGTTCACCCCCAGCTGGTCCAGGTGGACCTGGGGATTGGGCGGGATCTGGACGTCCGGCCAGGTTGTAGGCTGCCCAAGCAGGCCGTCTGAGATACTGTAGGTGGGCTGGTGCATCCTGGGAGGAGGGGACCTGGGCTCTGGGACGTGTCCGTTCATGCGGGAGAAGAGCAGGCCCAGCCGCCTGATGGAGTCTCTCTTGGACTTGGAGAAGCGCTGCAGCCGGCCACCACTGCGGCTTAACGCAGCAGAGGATGGGGAGGAGGAGGAGAACCTGAGCCCGTTGCTCTTTGGTTTGTTGTCCACTGGCCCCTCCGCCCCTGACATGGACTTAAAGAGGGCGGAGAGGCTGAACCCAGAGTCCTTGCTCTTCCTCTCAGCGGTTGACATGCTGAAGGATACCCCCTTGGCCCCTTGGTCCCTGGACTGACCCTGGGCATGTCCAGCCCCTTCTTCCTCGTTGGCCTCGTCCTGCTGGGTAGCCTCACTGCTGGATGAGTAGGTCCTCCGTGGAGGCTTCCTGTTACCCAACAGGTCCAACACCTCGTAGCGGAAACTGGAGATGTCCTGCTTCAGCTCCTACAGATCAGTTAAGAGGGGGATAGAGGCGAAGGAGAGATCCACAATGATGGACAGTTAGATATTGCTCAATGACTATGGAATATATACAGGCACATTTTAGGGATGAAAGTACACGACTTCTGAGATACCTACCTTAAAATTCTCCTCTGTCAGACCCTCGTCTGTCTTAGCACTGCGGATCATGGCTGCTACATACCTCTTCACTAGGTTCCTGATCACCTCCTACACACAGAAACACACAGCAGAGAAACAATCACATTAGATACACTACTGCAGTATGTCATGAATGCTGAAGTAATGGGCACATTCTAGAAACAACCATATTTTTCCTTGTAAGCTTTTTTTGTGGACTTGAACCTCCCTAAGGAGGAAATGATCTGAGCTTTTGGGGAAAAGGCTCTTCCTTCCTTGCATGCATACATTTGCATTTTGTGTTTAATAAGGAAAAACTGTTTAGGCATATTCATGACATTTGTATTAGCTTGAGGTGAAAATCTGTCCGTACATAACTTTGCATTCATTTGCATGTTTAGGACACAATGGACCAATGGTTGAAATCAAACCAGCCTTTTTCTTTTACAGAATAATAATTTTGGGTAAAAATGTAATTCAATGAATTGTGGAGGAGGATATTTGTGGAGGTTCTTGTAGATTGAATCTAATAATTTGCACTGGAAGGGTAAGAGATACTTTTGTATATATAGTGTATGTGGACATCCCTTCAAATTAGTGGATTTGGTGGAGGAGGAATAATGGTCTGGGGCTGTTTTTCATGGTTCGGGCTAGCCCCCTTAGTTCCAGTGAAGGGAAATCTTAACGCTACAGCATACAATGACATTGTAGACGATTCTGTGCTTCCAATTTTGTGGCAACAGATTGGGGAAGGCCCTTTCCTGTTTCAGCATCACAATGCCCCCGTGCACAAAACGAGGTCCATACAGAAATGGTTTGTCGAGATCGGTGTGGAAGAACTTGACTGGCCTGCACAGAGCCCTGACCTCAACCACATCAAACACATTTGAGATTAATTGGAACGCCGACTGCAAGCCAGGCCTAATCTCCCAACATCAGTGCCTGACCTCACTAATGTTCTTGTGGCTAAATGGAAGCAAGTCCCCGCAGCAATGTTCCAACATCTAGTGGAAAGCCTTCCCAGAAGAGTGGAGGCTGTTATAGCAGCAAAGGGGGGACCAACTCCATATTAATGCCCATGATTTTGGAATGAGATGTTCGACGAGCAGGAGTCCACATACTTTTGGTCATATAGTGTATGTCTGTATACCACTCACCTCACCACATGCACTAAGAGTTGCCTCAGTGCACCCCTTTCTCTGATAGGTTCTGCCCTATTCCCCAAACTCATCCATTTGGAGCGGCAGCTGTATTCTTTGATACAGCATTTTCATTAGACATCGCAGGCTCCAGTCGATGCATTAGTCTGCTCGGTATAACACATCAGCAGGGGAGCCCAGCAGCACAAGGCCTTAACTGGGGGAAATGGAGGAGAGGAGAGGAGGGCCGCCAAAGATTGAGCTAAAAGCCCACTGGGCACACACTGGTTGAATCAACGGTGATTCAACATCATCTGTCAACCTATTGTAACGTGGAATCTTCATATTAAATACAATGACTTAACCTGACTAACAAGTTGTTACATCAATCTAATTTCAACATAATCATCAGAACTATGTAAACATTGAAATTGTGTTAAATTCCACGTAGAAACTTTTAAAACCTTTTTCATCCTATATTCAATATATGTATATTGTTGGGTGGTTGAAAATATGTTGAATTTCATATTTGATTAGACATATTCAATTTGACCGTATTTCAATGTTGATAGTAAAATGGTATGTTTGAATCAATGTCATTGTTTCAACAACCTAAATAAAGAGGTATATTGACATATAATGTTTAGACACAGTCCAATGATTCCTCCCTGAACAGCGACTCCTACTGGTATATGAGGGGTAATTAACTTCAGTGAGAACAAGTCTACCATCCTGATACATATCTCTATGTACCCTACTTAGCTTTGGAAATAAGATGCGTTTGTTTCAGCTGAGCTATCATGTCAACACATTTAGACACTGATCAGCTTCCATACTCATTTGCATAGACTACCTAAATAACATTGAATAGTTGAAAGTCACTAACTTTTCTTACACTTGCTGTATGTGAAAGTAAATTCAGAGTGAGTTTTGGTTTATGTAGGTTACATTGACATCTGATTTGCCCAAAGGACACCATCATTTCAACGTGAAGCTAGGTATATTATCATTCATCCATTGTTGATTGGAACTTTAGAAGTTTAGAAGTTGTTACCATTAGCCTTTTACGTATTATGCTAAATTCACAATATTAATAATACAATTGTACCTTTGGATATTGTCTTTTATATGTGTTATTCATAATATATACTGTATATACTATCCAAACAGAAGACACGTCTCCTTCAAATGTTGATATTTGGTTGCGTTCACAATTAAATATCCAGTTTGTCTACAAATTAGTTATTGCTATGTTGGATTCACGTCTCCATCTCAACCAACAATCAAAGTTAAAGAATAGCACTTAATCGAATCAAACTTTTAATGCACTTCAAATAAAGTTTGATTTGATTTAGTTATATTCTTCAACTTCGATTTTTGGCTGAGATGGAGACTTGAATCCAACATGAATTATTAACTTAGAAATTTGAAATCAACCAATCATCCTTCATATAAGAGACATTATCCAAATGTAAAAGTGTATTATTAATATCATGAATTTGGCATCCTATTTATAGGGCTAATGATACTTCTAAACTTCCAAAGATCCAATTAACCATGTATGAATACCATACATAGAATAGCATACATGTTGAAATGATGGTGTCCTTTGGGCAAATCAGATGTCAATGTAGCATACATAGACCCAACCTCACTCCAAATTTACTTTCACATACAGCATGTGTAAAAAAAAGTTAGTTAATTTCAACTAATCAATGTTATTTTGGGTGTCTACGCAAATGAGTATGGAAGCTGATCAATGTCTAAATGTGTTGACATGATAGCTCAGCTTAAACGAACACAGCTTGTTTCTAAAGCCAAGCAGGGTACATATAGGTAGGTATCTGGATAGTAGACTCGTTCTCCCAGAAGTGCATTACCCCTTATATACCAGTAGGAGTCACTGTTCAGGCAGGAATTGTTGGACTGTGGCTTCACATTTTATTTCAATATACCTCTTTATTTAGGTTGAAGGCATGACATTGAAACAATGCTGTTGATTCAAACATACCATTTTACTATCAACATTGAAACAAGATCAAATAAAATATGTCTAATGAACTATAAAATACAACATAATTTCAACCACCCAATATACTGTATATTGAATATAGGATGAAAAAGATTTTTAACATTAATTGCGGAATTTCAACATATACTGTACATAGTTCTGTGATTATGTTGAAATTAGATTGATGTCACAACCTGTTAGTCAAGTTAAGTTATTGTATTTAAGTTTTCCCTAATTTCAATGTTTAAATTAGATGAAAACAGTACTGGTTGATGACTTTTTTCAAATCCAAATGGGTTTTCCATTTAGATTCCATGTCACAATAGGTTGAGAAATGATGTTAAAACAACGTTGATTCAACTAGTGTGTGCCCATTGGGATATGTCTAGGATAAAAATAGAACCTGCCACCAAGTTCACCACCACCATGACGATGATAGATCCAGTAACTGACACCTGTCCCCCACTTTCCTAAAAGGTCAACAGTGTAATAATATATTCTAATACACATGTGCAGTACAAATGTCATTCATGCAGCTCAACAATGAGGCGTCAAGAGGGTGTATGTATGTGTGTGTGTGTGTGTGTGTGTGTGTATAGACATGCATACACTCTTTTCCATGGTTGTTATGATAGCTGCTTTTTACCTGATAATGCTGGTTCTGAATCAGGTTGTCAGCATGACGCTCCTAGAACAAAATGAAAAGTAGAAGAATGAAACTACTTTTTTCATGTGCAGAATTTATATTAACCGCACAAACATATTAGTATCACTACTACTACTACTACTACTTTGCTTTATCTTGGCCAGGTCGCAGTTGTAAATGAGAACTTGTTCTCAACTGGCTTACCTGGTTAAATAAAGGTGAAATAAATAAATAAAATAAACTGGTTTCTCTGCTGCTGCATGTTACAGTTGTACTGTGAGAGCGACGCAATACACATATTCTAAACAGTGGTTAAAGCGCTAAGGAATTTAAGGTTCAAAAGTATTTGGACAGTAACATTTGTTTTTGTTTTGGATCTGTACTCCAGCACTTTGGATTTGAAATGATACAATAAATATGACGTTGAAGTGCATACTGTCAGCTTTCATTTGAGGGTATTTTCATCCATATCAGGTGAACCGTTTAGACATTACTGCACTATTTGTATATAGTCCCACCATTTTAGGGGACCAAAAGTATTTGGACAAATTCACTTAAATGTGTATTTGGTCCCATATTCCTAGCACACAATGATTACATCATACTTGTGACTCTACAAACTTGCTGGATGCATGCATTTGCTATTTGTTTTGGTTGTGTTTCAGATAATTTTGTGACCAATTGAAATGAATAGTAAATCATGTATTGTGTCATTCAGCAGTCACTTTTATTGTAAACAATATATTATGTGTTTCTAAACACTTCTACATTAATGTGGATGCAACCACGACTACAGATTAATCATGAATGAATCTTGAATAATGATGTGTGAGAAAGTTAGAGAGGCAAAAATATCGCACCAATATAAAGATCATTTCAGGCTTTGTTCCGCTATATTTTCTCATCTTCAAACCACACTACTGATCCAAAAGGGTGCATAGGCGTTATTATCCAACATGTCTGCTGTGTTTGGTGAGTGGGTGAAGGTAACGTGGAGTCCTGTGTGTTAGCAGGAGTGTGGAGTAGAACAGTGGAACGGTAGAACAGGTGATTGCTGCTGGCAGAGGAGAGAAGTTCAGCTGACTGGGAGACATCCAGGGAATTTGGTGCCTGAGGAAGGGTTGCTTGGCAACATGTGCCTGCCCACTGCAGCTGGACAAGCAGGATATGCAGCCCCTTGTCAGTAACTTCACAGCTGGGGGAAACTGATAGCCCTAACACTATTCTCAAGTTCTCCATAACATTTACAGGCAAGGATCCCATAAAAGGTATACTGTTTGGTCATTATATAGAAATAGAGGAGCAAGGTAATGATTGTACTAAACCAATCTCACGTCTTTTACTGATATGACACAGCAAAAGGAAACATCCAGGTGAGAATGTAGTGAATGTGTGTACACTGTATACTACATTGATTGTACAAGTTTGTAAATGTTGTACCGTGAACTCCTTTAAGTTCTCGTGTTTCCTCGGGTCGTCAGGACTGGGCTGGTCCCCTCCACACAGGCGGTTGTGCATCCACACACACAGGTACCACACTGACTTGGGGCTGGGAACGATGTTGAAGGGCGGAGGGAGAGTTCCTCCCTCGTCAAAATAACTCATCCACAACTTGGTGCGGGCAAACTTCCATTCAATGTCCGCATGGTCCTGTACAAGGGCATTTAGATATTAAAGGAGGGCTGCACCATCAGAATTAAATCTCTTTTACATCCTATGTGATCATCTTTACTATCACTGAGTGTGATGAAAAACCCATTTAATAGCAGGGCTAAAATAACATTTTAACTGCTTTAAATAAATTGTTTCCTTATCATGTCTTCCCTTTTCCATAGATGTGCCTTCGGCAATGCGCTGTTCTCTGATGGGAGAGATGGGGGTTGGTTGGTGGATTGTAGGATCTGTGTGGGTGTGTGTGGTGTGTGTGCATTTTCATACAGCTCCCAGGGAGTGTGATACATGGGCGGAAGGCCCTCTACCATCGGCTTACATCAGCTCTCGCAGAAAGGTTACATGGAGGAAAATAAACTGATATAAATGTCTCCGTGTGATGCCTGCAGCACCACAACAACAAACTCTCTAAGATGCATGATCTGCCTTCATGATCTGCAACATATTTTATGACAATGACTCATTCTGGTTCATATTCCTGCTGAGATGGAGAGACACTTTGCATAACTTCTTGAGATCAACTGCAAGAGCCACTTGATCGTTATGCAGCAGAAGCAGTGATCATCATTTGTCTGTCTATACCCATAAGCACCAGCAAGAACTCCACGAAAAAGATGGGAAGGTCCATGTGAGTTCCCCTGATAAAGGAGCTAGCAGACAGCTGAGAGAGCTGGATAGAGAAACAATGTGACGTGACTCACAGCGATGAGCTGATAGGAGTTGTTCATCATGGCGATGAGCATGTTGAGCAGCACCACCAGGGAGATAACGTTGTAGGTACCGAACATGGTTGCTCCCACAAACTCTGTGAACTCATGGCGTGCTTTCACGTTGGTCACGTACAGGTTGAGCAGGCCGAATATCGACCAGAACAGGGACTGCAACGTCTCAAACAGCCTGGGAAAGAACAAGATACACAGATACTTTTTTTGAAAGCCAAACTGATATTTTGCCTTACAGTTACTCAATGTGCTATTAAAACCTATAAAACAGATGGAGGCGAGAGATGCAAACCGCTCAGTCTCCAAAATGACTCAGGGGCTGGAGGAAGCAGATGAGATTTAGTACACGGCAGTATCTTTTATTCATTACGGGACAGGGAGAGGATTATGTGCACACTGTAGGTATCTGTGTGAAACCTCGGAACACAAGAAAAAGTGCTTTTCAATTGCAATAGGTATTGGAGTATAAGACCCTGTTTAGTACCTGACACCTATTCCTGCTCCTATTCCAAACCTGCCACCCTCTTCCCGAACGATTCTGTCAATTCACATCTCTTCATGCTCTCTCTGTTCCCCTCCCAATTTCTTTAAAGCTCCTTCCTTTCCTCTACCTCTTCACTCCCCTCCTTGTCTCAGAAGGTATTCATCTCATTCATCTCTCTATACGTTCTTCTTTCTCTGTTTATCCAAACCCTCCTTTTGTCATTACACAGTATTTCTAGGACAAGGGCCCTCAGATGACTCACGTAGAGAAGGCATTGTTCTGCTTCTCACAGCGGATGCCCTTGCAGTTATTGGGTTCGTCCGAGGCCTTGGTCTCATAGTAGAAGTACAGCTGGTTGAGTCCGTTGGCAAAGGCCAACAGCACCAGGCAGTAGATGAAGAGGAACTTGAGGATGTCCAGCAGCATGCGTCCCAGGGAGATCTGCAGAGGCCCCAGGTGGGAGTTGGCTGTGAACAGGGAGATGAGGCGCAGGGAGCTGAAGATGTTGGCGATAGCAAACAGGCCCTCAGCGATCAGCGTTGGGTGCCACATCTCCCACTCCTCCCGCGGCCGAGAGCTGTTGTACTGTTGTTGAAACAGAGAGAGGTAGAGAGAGGGCTGTTAGCTACCTGCCAGAAGGCCATGGTTATCATTTTGCAATGTGTACGTGGGCAAAAATAAATAGACAGGAATTTCTTAGCCCTCAAAATATCATCAACTCATCTTGAAAAGATAAACGTGTGACTTACCTTGAAGTAAGCAACTATTTTGAGTGAGATAGTGGCCAAGTAGAGGGAGTTCATGGCAAAGTCCATCAGGTTCCACCAGTCATGGACGTACTCAGTGAAGCCTCCGTCCCACATCTCCTTTATCTCAGCCCAGATGAAGCCTGAAGGTGCAAACAGGTGTCAGTCAGTAAGACACATGGCATTGCACACTACGATTAATGTCACCTGTCATGATAGTTTTTCTATCAGAACAACTAGTCCAAATCAGAAACCGATTAACGGCAGCAAATACAGCATTGTATTTCTCAATATCCACCCAATTACCAGTTAGAACCTGTTTGAGTGGATTATAACGATAAGGCCCGTGTGTAATCATGAAAAAAGGTACGACACTGACCGTTAAGGATATCTCTCTAGCCCTCCTCCTCTTTACAGTGGTGGATTCTATAGAACCTCCCCCGTCACTGCCTGCCACCCCACCCCCCTGCTCACCCAGCACCCAGGGAAGGATCATCCACTCCACCACGGTTGGCGGCGGGCCCTGGACGTGCAGGTCTGTTCTCACGATGTGCTGGGAGGCCAGGAGTAGGAGGAAAAGGAATGTCAGGTAGGAGGCTGTGTGGCAGATGAACTTGATGAAGGGTTTCTTGATGAAGAGGCCCAGGGTGCTCTTAGGGGCCAGCAGATAGACCAGGGAGAAGATGGGGAAGAGCAGGCCAATGGTGAAGCAGGTGACCAGCTTGACCGCCCAGTGGCGTCTGCGCCACCCCGGGAAACCGTCGTACCACAGGGTGGCCAGGAGCTGCTGGCAGTTTGGCTGGGACACAAACTGGAGAGGAAGAGAGTAACAGAGATAGCGGGAAGCGCATTGATAAGGCAAATCAAAACAACAGTATCACACTTGGCCAGTACTATACAGGGTGATACTCGACCTATGTCACAACTCTCCTGTCTTGGCAATAGATAACAGTAACACTCCAGCCAACATGTTTAAAATGGTCAAATGATTAGATCAACAAATAGAATAGAAGTGCCTGGGGTAAGACTACCATGGTGGATATTGTAAACATCTCAAATATGCTTATTCCATATAGTGCTTCAGATATAAAGTTGATGTGTACTACAGATCATAAAGTCCCAGGCTCTTGCCAACTTCCATGCAGTAAAACTAACTTCCCAGTGTAAGTGCCCGGAGCTATGCTTCCACAGATGACCCCTGAGGTTGGCACAGCGGCACAGCAGCACAGCTTAGATCCCCCAAAATACCCAAACAAACAGCCCTGCCAGCTGCACATGGAATACAACAGAACAATACCCAAACGAACATCCCTGCCAGCTGCACATGGGATACAACGGAACAAAACCCAAACTAACAGCCCTGCCAGCTGCACATGGAATACAACGGAACAAACATCCCTGCCAGCTGCACATGGAATACAACGGAACAAAACCCAAACTAACAGCCCTGCCAGCTGCACATGGAATACAACGGAACAAAACCCAAACTAACAGCCCTGCCAGCTGCACATGGAATACAACGGAACAAACAGCCCTGCCAGCTGCACATGGAATACAATGGAACAAAACCCAAACTAACAGCCCTGCCAGCTGCACATGGAATACAACTGAACAAAACCCAAACTTACAGCCCTGCCAGCTGCACATGGAATACAACTGAACAAAACCCAAACTAACAGCCCTGCCAGCTGCACATGGAATACAACGGAACAAACAGCCCTGCCAGCTGCACATGGAATACAACGGAACAAAACCCAAACTAACAGCCCTGCCAGCTGCACATGGAATACAACGGAACAAAACCCAAACTAACAGCCCTGCCAGCTGCACATGGAATACAAAGGAAAAAAATAAAAAATAACAGCCCTGCCAGCTGCACATGGAATACAACGGAACAAAACCCAAACTAACAGCCCTGCCAGCTGCACATGGAATACAACTGAACAAAACCCAAACTAACAGCCCTGCCAGCTGCACATGGAATACAACGGAACAAACAGCCCTGCCAGCTGCACATGGAATACAACGGAACAAAACCCAAACTAACAGCCCTGCCAGCTGCACATGGAATACAACGGAACAATACCCAAACTAACAGCCCTGCCAGCTGCACATGGAATACAACGGAACAAACAGCCCTGCCAGCTGCACATGGAATACAACGGAACAAAACCCAAACTAACAGCCCTGCCAGCTGCACATGGAATACAACGGAACAAACAGCCCTGCCAGCTGCACATGGAATACAACGGAACAAAACCCAAACTAACAGCCCTGCCAGCTGCACATGGAATACAACGGAACAAACAGCCCTGCCAGCTGCACATGGAATACAACGGAACAAAACCCAAACTAACAGCCCTGCCAGCTGCACATGGAATACAACGGAACAAAACCCAAACTAACAGCCCTGCCAGCTGCACATGGAATACAACGGAACAAAACCCAAACCAACAGCCATGCCAGCTGCACATGGAATACAATGGAACAAACAGCCCTGCCAGCTGCACATGGAATACAACGGAACAAAACCCAAACTAACAGCCCTGCCAGCTGCACATGGAATAGAACGGAACAAAACCGAAACTAACAGCCCTGCCAGCTGCACATGGAATACAACGGAACAAAACCCAAACTAACAGCCCTGCCAGCTGCACATGGAATACAACGGAACAAACAGCCCTGCCAGCTGCACATGGAATACAATTGAACAAAACCCAAACTAACAGCCCTGCCAGCTGCACATGGAATACAACTGAACAAACAGCCCTGCCAGCTGCACATGGAATACAGCCGTGTGCAGAACTACTTGCTGTAGTTTGTATATCTGATATCTGATATGTTATAAGCAGCATTGGCTTGCTCATACAGTAGTACTGATAACAGGCTTGTTTAGGATAGTTTACTGTATCACAAATTCATCAAGACAAGATGCATCTATAACCCATCTATAAACTCATCTATAACCCATCTATAAACTCATCTATAACCCATCTATAAACTCATCTCTAACCCATCTACATTAACTCATCTACATAAACCATCTATAAACTCATATATAGCTCATACATAACCCATCTATAACCCATCTATGACCTATAACCCTTATATTTGTCAGAGTTAAGAATGAAGAACCTCAACTTACTTCGAAAGTATGAAAACATCCCTATTTATTTGACAAAATAAGAATTCTGTATTATTTAGCTCCTCCTACTGTTCCATTGTTCTGTGTTCCTCTATCTATTATTGAAAGTCACCTGGGATGAAATAATCAAATATTATTGTACACATGGTGTTACTTTGGAGTCTCCTGTCAGACCACAAACAGAAAAGGTAGACGTAGACATTCAAATCCCTGGAGAGGGGATCCTGAGGGACCACTGAAAAGATAACCTAGGAATTCTTTGTGAAGAGCGCTTCCCTCTGCCATTTCTGAAGGTAAAGGGTATGAATAAATTACATGAGCTTTCCGGATAATAAATAAATAAAAGGTGGGTCTGTGCATAAATGCCTGTGTGATTGTTGAAGCATACGGATGAGGGACCAACGACAGGCTTTTAACTACTTTACCAACTGTGGCATGCAATTGGACAACCAGTTCTAGCAGAGCAGCTGATTTTATCAAGCCCAAACAGTAGTTCCCCCTCCTCCCTGATTTGTGAATATTTGATGCGTATGCTGAATTAGACTAGTTTAACCCTACTGACCTCTCCCCTCCCCCATGTCGCCCGCCGCCATATCCCCGGACTCCATGTCCCCCGCTCGCTCTCTGACAACCAGGCCCTCAACTTCCATGTGACGGTGCTGTCCTGTTCTGCACAGAATCTCTATGCATCTCTACAAACATACTATTTCTAGAATGATTGCTGTTTTGAACAAGGTAACTTTAGCCAATCATAAGATATCCTAATACTGACTGAACTGAGAGTGTTGTTGACTATAGTGGTCTGAGGATGAAGGATGAAAGAGCTGTACTTGCTGACCGAGCCATGATTATTCTACCTGGCCTTTTCCTCAGTTCGGTTGGTTAGGTTCTCTGAACAGCCCCGCAGAGCTGAAGAACACTTTGAGTTTATTACAGTGCAGGAAAAGATGGAGTATTCAGCTCACAACAAAGGAGCAGCCAAATGCCAGCATTCAAATCAAGAGGAAGATGAAAGGAGTGTGTGTGTGTGTGTGTGTGTGTGCACAAATGTGTGCTATTGTGCGTGCGCACACGTATGGGAGTGTGTGTTTGTGAGAGTGTGCGTCAGACATTTTTACATTTACATTTTAGTCATTTAGCAGACACTCTTATCCAGAGCGATTTACAGTTAGTGCATACATAATTTTTTTTATACCCCCTGTGGGAGGGAGAAAAAATTAAGAAAAAGACAGCAAGAAACATGCCAAATGTATTTTATATGAGCGAAAAGGAGCAATGGAATGGAAGAATTCTCAGTAGGACAGTAGACTGTGATTGGACCCCTTTTAGGTAGCAATGAGCGAGAACACAAGCCACCTGATCACCCAAGCTCTCGACCTGCCTGTTTCTCTCACTTCATTGACACTAAATGCTGCCCTCAGTTCACCTCTAACCCTCTCAGAAAGATCTCAACACCACTAAGACCAGTTGTGACTCACTTCTGGACTGGGAGACAAGTGGTTAATTTGAGTCGTGATTGGTGATGTTTTTATTGGATTGTTTGAACCAGAGATGAAAGAGGAAGCGAGACATCCTAATCCCTAATTTATTCTGGCTCAATGGAAGTCAATTAACTAAGCAGACCAGACCAAGCTGCTATCTCATTGGTGTCTATGGGAGAGCCACCCAGTTAAGAAGACCGGAACTGACAATGTTTTTCAATGTAAAACGGCCTGAGTGAACTATCTTCGTTTATCCACCATCTTTGGTTTGAACTGTGATTGCAGTTGCTAATTGTCTATTGCTCTGATTGGTTTCAGGTGTGCCTCTTCTGGGGTTTAAAACAGCTGTGTATTTCCTGCTCTGGCAAATTGAGGGAACGACGGGGGCCTTTTCTCAATTGGTTTGCTCAACTCCTGCGTCCTCTCTCCTCCAACCTCTCTCGCCTCCTTTTGAAAAAGCTCAAAGGAAATCGAGGAGAGGCGGCGAGGAGAGGGAACGTGGACAAAAACGTGCTTGTATGAAATAAGACTCTCCTTCTCCACTCGCGCATCATCAGGCAAATGACGTTTACAGGGGTGGATCCCAAAATAAATGTGTTAAAAACAAATTAAGTTAGTAGGGCAAGACATTTTATAGATAAAACAATAAGTAGCATTTTGCCATGGCTTATGCCATATGATATCTGGGGAATTACAGGTTATTAGCTGCTGTAAAATGTTATCATTATTCATTTTTGGGGACCCGTGGGCCCACCTGCCTGGGGGGGGGGTTACGCCAGTGTTCACTATACTAGACCCCTTCTGCTCGGCCCTCTCACCTCACCTCTTTCTGGTGGTACTTGATGGCCAGTTTGAGCTTGGCCAGGTCGCGGCAGTCCTGTGGGTCCAGCTCCTCGCTGAGGTCGTCGCGGTGGTTGAGGATGGTCTCCAGCTCTCTGGAGCTCCTGGCCTGGTCCAGCAGGTCCTTGGCAAACAGCTTACACTGCTGGGACAACTCTTCGTACTCCTGACGGAACTCATTCTCCACCTGGAAGAGTAATAAACTTGTTATAAACCCTTTATAAACCATGCTGGGACAACTCCTGGTAATCCTGACGGAACTCATTCTCCACCTTGCTTAGCTCCTTCAGCTCCCAGCCCAGGCGGAAGGCGGTCAGGATGGGGTCCTCGCTGGACAGGGCAATGAGGGATGGGCTGGCCAGGGTCTTGTAGACGTTGAGGCGGGAGCGTGAGTGACGCAGGCTGTCCACCTCGGAGCTGGACACACAGGCCACGCAGTCGCAGCGGATCTGGTGGGGCCGGGGGATGGTCACCTTGCGCTGGACCAGCAGCTTGATAATCTCATAGTTGTTGGTGTGAGCTGCCAGCATGATGGGTGTGATGTCAGGGGTAAACTCTGAGAACTGGGTATCCATCATCAGGTTGGGCACCTGGAGAAGAGAACATCGGGTTGGGGAGGAGAGGGAGTACTGAGTGGGCCCAGGCAAGAGCAGAACCTGTATAACTTACATAACATGTATATAACCTGTCTAACATATATATAATATGTACATATCCTGTCTGTCACATCATGCTTATTGAGCTACAATAAGGACATTCTACGCCCACTAGCTGAAATGTACCCCTGATATACCTAATGTCCTCCTTACCTGTTTCTCTCTGCTGGACCTGCGATGGGACAGCAGCAACTCCACGGCCCCCACCACCTCCTTGCGGATGGCGTAGAGCAGCGCGTCGCCCACGTGCACGCCGTGGTTGAGCAGCAGCTCCATCACCTCCAGGTTCTCGTTCTCGATGGCAATGAGCAGCCCGCTGCGCCCCAGCGGGTCCAGGCAGTTCACATTGATGTTGTAGTAGATCTCTGCCTCCTGTAGTGCCAGCTTCACCCCGGCATAGTCGCCCTTCTCCACCGCCGTCAGGTACGCCCGCTCCTCCGCTGACAACTCTGCTTCCGCCCGCACGATCTGCAACGGGATGCGGTCGCGGTACGGCGAATAGCTCGCCTTCTTGTAGTACAGCTGGGCCATGGGATTCATCATGTGGACACGGTCAGTGTACACGGTCACTCACAACCTACTGGGGAATTGGAATCTGGGGCGAAACAAAAACAGCATGGGTTATTGTTTCGTTCTCCACAAATTACACATGGATCTAGTGTTGATAGTATAATGGTGTTGACTTGCCAAATTAACAGCACAGTGAGGAACTTGGACTTCTATTATATTTGCATGACAATAGAGGGTCCCACTCCTGTTCCAAGCATGCTATTGGACCCATATTAATTCTGTCATTTCTTCAGCCTCCTCCTTTGATGTCACTCCACACAGCTGAATGTATTTGTAGGATAAATATTGGATGGGGTTCTCTGTTTGATCACTGAAAGCAGAGGGGTTTTTTTTCTTCAGGAAACTGACAGCAGAGGGGAAGAAAACCATAGGTGGCAGAGTTAGTAGAGCCCCTCTGCCACCCCACCGCCACCCCAACATCACCCTGGTTCTCATTAACCACCCAGCCAGAGCCAATGCTGTGGTCCCACACAGCCCTGCAGGGCCTGCCGTCTCTGGGGATCCACTCACACACAGCCAGGGAGACACATCCATATTCATGGCACCACATGGGGAGGGAGTGGAGGCCTGAGGGTAGAGGACTGCGCTGATTCCATGCCAAATACACCATGGATGGAAGGGAAGTTAGAGACGGGTGGTGATGGAGAGAAACTGACATGAGGAGTGTGCTTGCTTTTCCCTCAGCCTGGTCTTGCATGAGTGAGCCCCCTGCTTCAGGGGCTCTGCAGGAGATATGGGTCCACTCCAAGCTGAGTCACGGGTGATAAAACACTCTCCCACTGTATTTTCTGCAGTGTGTGGATGGCTGGGTTTAAGTGCTGCTGGTGGGAACTTAATCTCCTGGGGATGGCCATGGCAAGATGGTCACTACGTCTGATACCTGGGGACCTGCTCAAATCACTTAGATTTGACAAACACAGTATAGGGATTGGTCAGCCAGAGAGGGTGGATATGTCCACACAGAAGCCAAGCTTGTTAGCCCCTGATCACTTCAAGTGGTAATTGAACCAACCATTGACTTAATCAAGTCGGAAGTTTACATACACCTTAGCCAAATAAATTTAAACCCAGTTTTTCACAATTCCTGACATTTAATCCTAGTAAAAATTCCCTGTCTTAGGTCAGTTAGGATCACCACTTTATTTTAAGAATGTGAAATGTCAGAATAATAGTAGAGAGAATGATTTATTTCAGCTTTTATTTCTTTCATCACATTCCCAGTGGGTCAGAAGTTAACATACACTCAATTAGTATTTGTTAGCATTGCCTTTAAATTGTTTAACTTGGGTCAAACGTTTCGGGTAGCCTTCCACAAGCTTCCCACAATAAGTTGGGTGAATTTTGGCCCATTCCTCCTGACAGAGCTGGTATAACTGAGTCAGGTTTTAGGCCTCCTTGCTCGCACATGGTTTTTCAGTTCTGCCCACACATTTTCTATAGGATTGAGGTCAGGGCTTTGTGATGGCCACTCCAATACCTTGACTTTGTTGTCCTTAAGCCATTTTGGCACAACTTTGGAAGTATGCTTGGAGTCATTGTCCATTTGGAAGCCCATTTGCGACCAAGCTTTAACTTTCTGAATGATGTCTTGAGATGTTGCTTCAATATATGTGTTCTTCGGCTTGCAAGCAACCCCCTTTTTCCTCCAAACATAACGATGGTCATTATGGCCAAACAGTTCTATTTTTGTTTCATCAGACCAGAGGACATTTCTGCAAAAAGTACGATCTTTGTCCCCATATGCAGTTGCAAACCGTAGTCTGGCTTTTTTTATGGCGGTTTTGGAGCAGTGGCTTCTTCCTTGCTGAGCGGCCTTTCAGGTTATGTCGATATAGGACTCGTTTTACTGTGGATATAGATACTTTTGTACCTGTTTCCTCCAGCATCTTCACAAGGTCCTTTGCTGTTGTTCTGGGATTGATTTGCACCAAAGTACGTTCATCTCTAGGAGACAGAACGCGTCTCCTTCCTGAGCGGTATGACGGCTGCGTGGTCCCATGATGTTCATACTTGCGTACTATTGTTTGTACAGATGAACGTGGTACCTTCAGGCATTTGGAAATTGCTCCCAAGGATGAACCAGACTTGTGGAGGTCTACTGTTTTTTTTCTGAGGGCTGATTTCTTTTGATTTTCCCATGATGTCAAGCAAGAGTTTGAAGGTAGGCCTTGAAATACATCCACAGGTACACCTCCAATTGACTCAAATTATGTCAATTAGCCTATCAGAAGCTTCTAAAGCCATGACATAATTTTCTGGAATTTTCCAAGCTCTTTAAAGGCACAGTCAACTTAGTGTATGTAAACTTCTGACCCACTGGAATTGTGATACAGTGAACTATAAGTGAAATAATCTGTCTATAAACAATTGTTGGAAGAATTACTTGTATCATGCACAAAGTAGATGTCCTAACAGACTTGCCAAAACTATAGTTTGTTAACAAGAAATTTGTGGAGTGGTTGAAAAACTAGTTTTAATGACTCCAACCTAAGTGTATGTAAACTTCCGACTTCAACTGTATGTTTGACCTGCTGGTGTTGACTCTGTCCTTGTTACACCAGTACTGCATTCCATATTGGACTGGAACCCTCCAAACACACAGAGACATTCTTGGCAAGGCATCTCGAGGAGGCATGCAAGAGTTAGATCGTGTTCGCAACAAATTGTCACCTTGGAAATGCGTTCCTGTGTCATCTGTAAATGAGGAGGAATATGTATGGTATCACCTAGTAAGACAAGCCCTGGAATACCAACAACAACCTCAATTTGCACAAACTGGAGATTGTAATAAATACAGCTATCATATCTAATACTAAGCATTATTCTTTAATGATAAGCATTGATATCATTGTTCCAACATGGCTGTTTACTGTGCTGAAACGCTCATACTGTTCTCTATCTCTTCATCAGACCAAGCTGGCAGCTGCAGTGCACAGACTGCACAATTTTTCAATGTGAGTACTAATTGGCATTAAATGCTGGTGAACCAAGCCAAAGACAACCTTCTGCCCATCTTTAGCACACATCCCCAATCTGTACTAAAGGAGAGGACGAATACCTCTCAAAACAATTACAATAATCACTCACTTTACAATGTCAATTAACATCCCATATAAAATATGAACTGTGCAGTCCATGATGTCTATTGCCCCCCATTAACAGATAGTTATTCCAGAGCTTACAAATAAATATACATAATAAACAAATAATAAACAAATAAATAAATAAATGTTACAAATAAACAACAGAGTAATGCCTCTGGAAGGACTTCTGGGTTCGCAGGTCCATGATGTAGTCAACATCATGTTTCTATTTGAATGAGATAGCTTACCGTGGTTTCTCTTTTTTGGGCTTGGCTTCCCTATTCATTTTGCCCACGCACCACTACTATGATAGAGAGGGAGGGAGTCAGAGAGAGACTACACACATCCACGCACATGCACACACACACACCCACACACACACACACACTCGTGCACACTCTCACACACATACAGTGCCTTAAGAAAGTATTCACAACTCTTGACTTTTTCCACATTTTGTTGTGTTACAAGTTAGGATAAAAATTTATTTACTTCAAAAAAAATAATCTGTAATGTCAAAGTGACAGGAAAATTCTAACATTTGTAAAAAATAATAATATCTTGATTAGATACTGTAAGTATTCAACTCCCTGAGTCAACACCTTTGGCAGCGATTACAGCGGTGAGTCTTTCTGGGTAAGTCTCTAAGAGCTTTGCACACCTGCATTTTACAATATTAGCATTCAAGCTCTGTTAAGTTGGTTGTTGATTATTGCTAGACAGCCATTTTCAAGTCTTGTAACTAGGCCACTCAGGAATGTTCAATGTCGTCTTTGTAAGCAACTCCAGTGTAAATTTGGCCTTGTGTTTTAGGTTATTGTCCTGCTGAAAGGTGAATTTGTCTCCCAGTGTCTGTTGGAAAGCAGACTGAACCAGGAATATCCAACAAGTAATATCTAACAATTTCACAACATATACCCAATACACATAAATCTAAGTAAGGAATGGAAATAACAATATATACATATATGGACGACCAATGACAGAGCGGCATGGACTAAGATACAGTAGAATATTATAGAATACAGTATATACAGTTGAAGTCGGAAGTTTACATACACTTAGGTTGGAGTCATTAAAACTTGTTTTTCAACCACTCCATACATTTCTTGTTAACAAACTATAGTTTTGGCAAGTCGGTTAGCACATCTTCTTTGTGCATGGCACAAGTAATTTTTCCAACAATTGTTTACAGACAAATTATTTCACTTATCATTCACTGTATCACAATTCCAGTGGGTCAGAAGTTTACATACACTAAGTTGACTGTGCCCTTAAACAGCTTGGAAAATTTCAGAAAAGGATGTCATGGCTTTAGAAGCTTCTGATAGGCTAATTGACATCATTTGAGTCAATGACCCCAAGCATACTTCCAAAGTTGTGGCCATCACAAAGCTCTGACCTCAACCCTATAGAAAATGTGTGGGCAGAACTGAAAAACCGTGTGCGAGCAAGGAGGCCTACAAACCTGACTATTATTCTGACATTTCACATTCGTAAAATAAAGTGGTGATCCTAACTGACCTAAGACAGAGCATTTTTTATAGGATTAAATGTCAGGAATTGTGAAAAACTGAGTTTAAATGTATTTGGCTAAGGTGTATGTAAACTTCCGACTTCAACTGTACATATCAGATGAGTAATGCAAGATATGTAAACATTATTAAAGTGACTAGTGTTCCATTGATTTATATAGGCAGCAGCAGCCTCTAATGTGCTAGTGATGGCTATTTAACAGTCTGATGGCCTTGAGATAGAAGCTGTTTTTCAGTCTCTCGGTCACAGCTTTGATGCACCTGCACTGACCTCGCCTTCTGGATGATAGCGGGGTGAACAGGCACTGGCTCGTGTGGTTGATGTGTGGGGTACAGAGATGAGGTAATCATTCGAAAATCATGTTAAACACTATTATTGCACATCGAGTGCACATTTAAGCACATTTTTACTCTTGAACTCATTTAGGCTTGCCATAACAAAGGGGTTGAATACTTATTGACACAATACATTTCAGCTTTTCATTTTTTATACATTTGTAAAGATTTCGAAAAATAATTCCACTTTGACATTATGGGGTATTGTGTGTAGGCCATTGACACAAAAATCTAAATTTAAATAATTTAAGATTCAGGCTGTAACACAACAAAATGTGCATAAAGTCAAGGGGTGTGAATACTTTCTGAAGGCACTCGAGCCCAACCAGGAGCGACCAAACTGTGCTCTGTGTTGATATGTTGACAAAACACAAACGATTTGGACTTTTCCAAGTTGTCCATACAGGTATTGTCTTTGGTTTAGAGCCTCTTGAGCATCGCTGTGAGCATCCATGTGGATAGTACATGATGCTTTCGTCCCTGGGAAGAATCTAGATGATGTCTGCATTATATAATCTATCCTCTACTTCAATTATAGTGTTGAAGGCAAAATAAAACGCTTTGTCATCGTTTAAAAAAACTAAATTACTCCTTATTATCTATTGTGTGTCATCTTATAGCATATTGGTCCTTGCATAACTATGCCACATTAATCTTGAAGGATGATTGTGTCCACAGTAAATGTTCAATTCTGCAATTAGTGTTGTGACCAGTGTGGTAAAGTAATGGGTGATATTAGGCTAAAGACTGTGAGGTATGTTATTGAACCTCCCTGTCCATGTGCACCAGTGACATGTAGTCAGGGTTGGCCGGGTAGGCAGTGCTTACCCAGTAATAATCAGATAAAAAAAAGCTGTTACGAAAAGCCAAATAAAATATGTAATTATATAGAACATTTTCATTTTCTGTTATCTAATTATTTTTCTCAATGATTCTGGTGCTTTTCATGCTTAAAATCTAAAATATTTCTATATTTAGAACTTAGTTTCAGCTATGCTGGCCTATGGAGTCCCTTGGGAAACCGAACCAATCCAACGACGGGATTTATAAATAAATTATCTCCCGAAAGGACTGAGCTCTATAATATATAAACAATGTTTGGAAAGCTCATATTCTGAGCTAGCCATTAAAAAAGTATGCTCTAAACATCTAAGTGAATATATGACCTTGGCATCCCGTAATCCGGACCATCAATTTATACATTTTAAGTTTGTTCACAGACTGTATTTAACATAAAGGAAAAATGTTACGATGAAATTGGCCCCAACTCCCAACTGCTCACTGTTTCCCCTAAATCAGGTAAGCACATTCCTTCATATAATGTGTGAGTACCCTGCAGTTAAATGCTTCTGGAACAAAGTTAGACATTTAGAAATGCATGAATGTAAATATTCAATGCGTTGCATTTACTATGTTACTTAACGATGATAGCTCCTTGAATCTCTCAATCTATCAGTGATGATCACTGCAGCACTGCCGCAAAAAAAAGATGCTGGCTCTTAGATGGCAATCACTTCACTCTCTCCCAATTCGGCAGTGGATACAGTTACTTTTAGAAGTTGTAACATTATAATGATCGATAGCGAGAATGAATGGTGCTGGTCAAGGAACAAGGGGATAGGGGATAAGTAGTGAGGGGTTGGGAGGGGCTGGTGGGCAGATAGAAATATGGGGGGCGGTGGGGATTGACAACCAACCTGTTTTGCTAGGCGGGATAGGGTTGGGGGTGTAGGCCCACCTCATTTCTTTCTTTTTCTTTACATACCAAGTTTACTATTACAAAATCATTTTTGATCAGTATGATAATTTCTCTGTATGTATTTCTTACTTTTCTTTTTCTTTTTTAAGTGGCAGCCCATGTGTACATGTTATATTTTTACATTTTAGTCGTTTAGCGCTTAACCAGAGCGACTTACAGTTAGTGAGTGCATACATTATTATTATTATTTTTATTTCATACTGGCCCCCCGTGGGAATCAAACCCACAACCCTGGCATTGCAAACGCCATGCTCTACCAACTGAGCTACATCCCTGCCGGCCATTCCCTCCCCTACCCTGGACGACGCTGGGCCAATTGCGCGCCGCCTCATGGGTCTCCCGGTCGCGGCCGGCTACGACAGAGCCTGGATTCGAACCAGGATCTCTAGTGGCACAGCTAGCACTGCGATGCAGTGCCTTAGACCACTGCGCCACTCGGGAGGCTGGCTTCAACTGTAAGATATATAAACTGCAAATATGAATTGAAATTGATATTGGCCCTGTAAACTCCCCAACAAAAAATGACAAAACTAATTAAATTAAATAAATTCATAAAGGGTATTCATTCCTTTCTTTCCATCCATTCGAATCCATTAAAATACTTGACAGGTGCAGCCTTTCCTGACTCCAGTCACTGTTTTTTATTTATTTTATTTTATTTAGGGGGTAGATCAGCTTTAATATTTCAGATAGATTGTAACTTCCATCAATGTAATTGTCTGCATCATTTCCAATCCCCCATGTTTTTTTTCTATAAATATATATATATATATATATATATATATATATATATATATATATATATATATATATATATATATACACACACATACACATACATATATATATACATACACACAGATATACATACATCCATACACACACACACATATCCTTTTTAAAATTATATTTCCCTTCATTACTTTCCAACCCCACCACCCCTTCCCCAATTGGAGTAAATAGTGAACAACAACGCTTAGGCCTCTACTTCCAGCCCATACATACTATATACATTTTATGGACTCCAGTCACTGTTAATGGCAGGGTCAGCATAGGCGTACGCTGCTTTGCCTATGTTGAAGTAGCTTGAGACGATTTCATATTTTGCGCATGCGTATTGCCTAAACATGTTGTGTGGGTACCCCAGAGGAAGGTCCACAGAATTTGGGCGTATCCACATAATTTGGTGCTCGCATCCCTTGAACCGAACAAAGCCAGCTAGCCGGCAAAAACAACCTGACAAATGGCCACCACTATACTGCACCCCAACCAATTCTCCAAGTTGGAACAATCATGCAATGTGCCATTTGGAGGGCTCGAAGAGTGGAACAATGAAAGTCAAGACCAGACAGAGGCAGCACAAGACGTGACTTTATTCATGACAGGCAAGGCAACCACCATCTCCCTCATGAACAGCCAGCACTGGACTGTCCACCCGTCCGAAATGTCACCACCAATCAACACTCTCTACTCAGACTTCTACACAGTGGCCCACTGGGCACAGACATCCGTTCAACATCTATTTTTGATTTACATTTGGTTGCGTTGTCAACTAACGTGAATTCAATGTGAAATCAACAACAAAATGTTACCATGACTTTGGATTTAGGTTCAAAGTTGGGTGAAAAAAAGACTAAATTCTGTAACGTTGATTGATTTTTGTAAATCCAATCAGTTTTCCACATTGATTCAATGTCATCACATTACATTTTTTGTTGTTGAAATTATGTGGAAACAAAGTTGATTCAACCAGATTTAGCCCAGTGGGGGGTAAGGCTACTGTTGAATCATGAGAATAAACAACATCCCTTTGAATGCATTTGATTTATCAAGCTAGAATTCCTTTTTAATGAGACACTTTTTTTATGTTTTGAACTGCTTTTTCAGTCATTTCGATTGTTAATATGAACATTTTGTTAGAACCTTATTATATATGTGTGTGTAATAATATTTCACATAATAATATTATTATGTGTGTGTGCGCATTGGAAGAATTGTAAATCCATTGTGAAAGGCTATGGAGTTTGTGTTGCGAATTATTGTCACGAATTCCGCCGAGACTGCTCCTCCTCTTTGTTCGGGCAGGCTTCGGCGTTCGTCGACCCCGGAGTACTAGCTGCTACCGTTTGATGTTCTCTATGTTTGTTTGGTTTTGTCTGTTTGGTGCACCTGTGTCTTATCACTTATTGATTATGTCACCTATAAGTTTCCTTTGGTTTTGTTTGTAGTTGTGTGTTGTTGTCCGCCTGTCCGTTGGGGTTTTGGATTTTGCTCTGGTGTATTTAAGTGTATTGACGCACTGTTTGCGCATCGCTTATATTTCGTGTTTTACGCACTGTTTGCGTATCGCTCGCCTCCGTTGCTTGAGGCCCGGTCTTTTGTATTGTCATATTTCTGACTAGTAAAGTCTGTTGGACTAAGCTTCTGTGTCCTGCTCCTGACTCCAACACCACATCCACTTCAAATACTGACAGAACAACACACCATCAATGGAGTCAGCAGGAGCAGCGGCGGCGACCGAGTCGCTGAAGGATCGGGTCAGCTGCCAGGACGCCAGGATCCAGCAACTCGGCTCCGCCATGCAAGAGGTCATGAACACCCTGCGCCGATGGGAAAGGGGAGGCGTGCCCACACCTCCTCCTACATTACCACCACCATCGGCCATTCCCACCAGACCGGTTCCGGAATCCAGTGGGATTCGGCTCTCGCTCCCGAGGGCGTATGATGGCACAGCAGCTGGGTGTCAGGGGTTCCTCCTTCAGGTGGAACTCTACCTGGCCACCATACACCCGGCGCCCTCGGGATACGAGAGTGTGTCCGCCCTCATCTCCTGTCTCTCCGGCAAGGCGTTGGAGTGGGCCAACGCCGAATGGAGGGGAATAGACGCCGCCACCATCAGCTATGCGGAGTTCTCCCGCCGCTTCAGGGCTGTTTTCGATCACCCTCCTGAGGGTAAAGCGGCGGGGGAGCGTCTGTTCCACCTCCGACAGGGGAAGAGGAGCGCACAGGATTTCGCCCTGGATTTCCGGACTCTAGCGGCGGATGCGGGGTGGAATGAGAGGGCCCTCATCGACCACTATAGGTGTAGCCTGCGAGAGGACGTTCGTCGAGAGCTGGCCTGCAGGGACACCAATCTGTCCTTTGACCAGCTAGTGGACATGTCCATCCGTCTGGATACCCTGCTGGCCACCCGCGGACGTCCCGAGATGGGGCCGTCCATTCCATTCCCCAGCACCTCCGAGCCGAGCCCAATGGAGCTCGGGGGTGCTGGCGCTAGAGGGAGAAGGAGAGAGAATCCGAGGGGGCCGTCCCCTGCACCAGCTGTGGCCGTGGAGGACACACTGCGGCTAGGTGCTGTGGAGGGTCTCCAGGGAATCGGGACAACAGGTTGCGCACTGGAGAGTCATTTCAGGTGAGTAGGCGCCCCACTCACCCAGAGCTCTCTGTTGTTCACTCAGGTTTTTCCTCAGGTTGCATCTCATTCCCAGCATAAGGCGCTAGTCGATTCAGGCGCAGCTGGGAATTTTATTGATCGGAAATTTTGTTCTAGGTTAGGGATTCCCCTCCTGCCCGTTGATGCACCCTTTCCTGTCCATGCCCTAGATAGCCGCCCGTTGGGGTCTGGGTTGATTAGGGAAGTCACAGCGCCACTAAAGATGAAGACGCAGGGGGGTCATGAGGAGATTATTCAGTTGTACCTAATTGACTCTCCTGCGTATCCCGTGGTGCTGGGGCTTCCTTGGTTAGTCACCCATGACCCCACCATTTCGTGGCAACAGAGGGCTCTCAAGGAATGGTCTGGCCAGTGTGTTGGGCGATGTCTAGGTGTTTCCGTGGGGCGACCACGGTGGAGAGTCCGAACCAAGTGCCCGCAATGCACATTCCCCCTGAGTATGAGGATTTGGCACTCGTGTTCAGCAAGACGAGGGCGACACGATTGCCACCTCATAGGCAGGGAGATTGTGCGATAAACCTCCAGACAGGTGCGGCACTTCCCGCGGAGCCATGTGTATCCTCTGTCTCAAGAGGAGACGGCGGCTATGGAGACATACATAGCTGAGTCCCTGAAACAGGGATACATACGGCCCTCCACTTCCCCTGCGTCCTCAAGTTTCTTTTTTGTGAAGAAGAAAGATGGAGGTTTGCGCCCGTGTATTGATTATCGTAGTCTCAATCAGATCACTGTGAAATACAGTTACCCTCTTCCTCTGATTGCGAGTATGACTGAATCATTACGCGGGGCGCGGTTCTTCACAAAACTGGATCTCAGGAGCGCTTATAACTTGGTGCGCACTAGGGAGGGGGATGAATGGAAGACAGCATTTAGTACCACCTCAGGTCATTATGAGTATCTTGTCATGCCATACGGGTTAATGAATGCTCCTTCAGTCTTCCAATCATTTGTGGACAAGATCTTCCGGGACCTGCATGGGCAGGGAGTGGTAGTGTACATTGACGACATCTTAGTGTACTCTGCTACACGTGCCGAGCATGTAGCTGTCACGGTTTCGGCCGAGGCTGCTCCTCCTCCTTGTTCGGGCAGGCTTCGGCGGTCGTCGTCCCCGGAGTACTAGCTACCACCGTTCGATGTTTCATGTTTGTTTGGTTTTGTCTGTTTGTACACCTGTCCCTTGTTAGTGTTTGATTTTGTTTCCTATTTAGTTATCGTGTGTTGGGTCAGGTGTTATGTGTGATTGTTTTTTGTCAAGCTGTAGCTCTCTGTATTTCCTCTCGTGTTTTGTTGTTTTCGAGAGTCCGCACTGTGTGCGCTATTCGTCGTTTTACGCACTGTGTTTATTGTGCGTAATTTGTATCTTGCCTCCCGGTTGAGTTGGCTGTTCGCCTGTTTGGTGCTGCTTTCGTGTACTAAAGTCTGTTCACGAACGCCCGTGTTTCCTGCGCTTGATTTCCACACCGCATCTACACTCAGCCACTGACAGAATCACACATCCCACCCATGGAATCAGCAGGAGCAACCGCGCCAACGGACATCATGGAGGACCGTCTTCGTGGGCAGGAGGACCGGATCAACCAGATCGGTCACGCCCTGGATCGGGTGATGAACACTCTCCACCGATGGGAAAGCAGCGGGGTACCCACGCCCCCACCTAACGGACCATCCCCATCGGTCAGTCCTCCTGTCCCCCTTCCGGAACCCAGCGGGATTCGGCTCTCGCTCCCGAGGGCGTACGACGGCTCCGCTGCCGGGTGTCAAGGGTTCCTGCTGCAAGTGGAGCTCTACCTCGCCACCGTACACCCGGCGCCCTCGGGACACGAGAGCGTCTCCGCCCTCATCTCCTGTCTCACCGGCAAGGCGTTGGAGTGGGCCAACGCCGAATGGAGGAGAATAGACGCCGCTACTATTACCTATGCGGAGTTCTCCCGCCGCTTCCGTGCCGTGTTTGACCATCCACCAGAAGGGAAGGCGGCGGGGGAGCGTCTGTTCTACCTCCGACAGGGGATGAGGAGCGCACAGGATTTTGCTTTGGAGTTCCGGACTCTAGCGGCAGATGCAGGGTGGAATGAGCGGGCCCTCATAGACCACTTCGCTGCAGCCTCCGGGAGGACGTCCAGAGAGAGTTGGCGTGCAGGGATACCACGTTGTCGTTTGACCAACTGGTCGACATGGCCATTCGGCTGGACACCCTGCTCGCCACCCGTGGACGTCCGGGTGGGGGGTTGCCCATTCCACCTTCCGGCACCTCCGAGCCGAGCCCTATGGAGCTCGGAGGTGCTGGCGCTAGAGAACGGAGGAGTAGGAACCCGAGGGGGGCCGTTCCCTGCACCAACTGTGGCCGTGGAGGGCACACCGCGGCTAGGTGTTGGGGAAGGTCCCCCGGTGGAGGTGAAGGCAGGCCACGCATTGGGGAGTCCTCCCAGGTGAGTAGGCGCCCTACTTACCCAGAGCTTTCTGTCGTTCACATAACCTTGCCTGTTTGTTTCCCACAGGTTGCACCTCGTTCCCAGCATAAGGCGCTAATAGATTCAGGCGCAGCTGGGAATTTTGTAGATCGCCAGTTCTGTGTAGAGTTAGGGATTCCTCTCCTTCCCGTTGATAAGCCTTTCCCTGTACATGCCCTAGATAGCCGTCCGTTAGGATCTGGGTTAATTAGGGGAGGTCACAGCGCCCCTTAGGATGAAGACGCAGGGGGTCATGAGGAGACGATTCAGCTCTATCTGATTGACTCTCCTGCGTATCCCGGTGGTGCTGGGACTTCCCTGGTTGATTACTCATGATCCTACTATTTCGTGGCGAGAGAAAGCTCTTAAAGGGTGGTCTGTTCAGTGTGAGGGGCTATGTCTGGGTGTTTCCATAGGGGCGACCTCGGTGGAGAGTCCAAATCAAATGCCCGCACTGCATATTCCCCCCGAGTATGAGGATTTGACACTGGTGTTTAGTAAGACAAGGGCGGCGCAGCTGCCGCCTCATAGACAGGGGGATTGTGCGATAGATCTCCAGTTAGGAGCAGCACTCCCGCGGAGCCATGTGTATCCCTTGTCTCAAGAGGAGAGGAAGGCGATGGAAACTTACATCGCCGAGTCTCTGAGACAGGGATACATACGGGCCTCCACTTCACCCGCTTCCTCAAGCTTCTTTTTTGTGAAGAGGTTTGCGCCCGTGTATTGATTACCGCGGTCTCAATCAGATTACGGTGAAGTACAGTTATCCACTTCCTCTGATTGCGACTATGACGGAGTCATTACACGGTGCTCAGTTCTTCACAAAATTGGATCTCAGGAGCGCATATAACTTGGTGCGCATTAGAGAGGGCGATGAATGGAAGACAGCATTTAGCACGACCTCCGGTCATTACGAGTATCTCGTCATGCCATATGGGTTAATGAATGCTCCCTCAGTCTTCCAATCCTTTGTAGATGAGATTTTCCGGGACATGCAGGGGCAGGGTGTAGTCGTGTACATAGACGATATTCTGGTGTACAGTTCTACCCGAGCTGAGCATGTAGCCCTGGTGCGCCGAGTGTTGAGGAGACTGTTGGAGCATGACCTTTATGTCAAGGCAGAGAAATGTCTGTTCTTTCAGAAGTCGGTCTCCTTTTTGGGTTATCAGTTGTCTGCGTCAGGGGTGAAGATGGAGGTTGACCGGGTGTCAGCTGTACGTAATTGGCAAACCCCAACCACTGTGAAAGAGGTGCAACAGTTCTTGGGTTTTGCGAATTATTACCGGAGGTTTATCCGGGGTTTTGGACAGGTGGCAGCTCCCATAACGTCTCTGTTGAAGGGGGGTCCGGTGCGCTTGCGGTGGTCAGCTGAGGCGGACAGGGCTTTTGGGAGACTGAAGGACCTGTTTACCTCGGCACCGGTGTTGGCGCATCCGGATCCCGCTTTACCATTCCAGGTAGAGGTAGACGCGTCCGAGGCCGGTATTGGGGCCGTCCTCTCACAACGGTCTGGCACACCACCTAAGCTCCGCCTCTGTGCCTTTTATTCTAAGAAGCTCAGTCCGGCGGAGTGAAATTATGACGTAGGGGACAGGGAGCTGTTAGCCGTGGTACAGGCCCTAAAGATGTGGAGGCATTGGCTTGAGGGGGCTCAACACCCTTTCCTCATTTTGACGGACCACCGTAACCTGGAGTACATCCGGGCAGCTAGGAGACTGAATCCTCGCCAGGCCCGCTGGACTATGTTTCTAGCCCGGTTTGTGTTTAAAATCACTTACATCCCTGGGTCCCAGAACGGGAAGGCAGATGCCCTGTCTCGGCGGTATGACACGGAGGAGAGGTCCGTTGAGCCCACTTCCATACTACCAAAGTCTTGTCTTGTGGCACCGGTGGTATGGGAGGTCGATGCAGAGATCGAGCGGGCGTTACGCACCGACCCAAGTCCTCCACAGTGTCCAGTGGGTCGGACGTACAGTGAGGGAAAAAAGTATTTGATCCCCTGCTGATTTTGTACGTTTGCCCACTGACAAAGAAATGATCAGTCTATAATTTTAATGGTAGGTTTATTTGAACAGTGAGAGACAGAATAACAACAACAAAATCCAGAAAAACGCATGTCAAAATTGTTATAAATTGATTTGCATTTTAATGAGGGAAATAAGTATTTGACCCCTCTGCAAAACATGACTTAGTACATGGTGGCAAAACCCTTGTTGGCAATCACAGAGGTCAGACGTTGGCCCCCAGGTTTGCACACATCTCAGGAGGGATTTTGTTCCACTCCTCTTTGCAGATCTTCTCCAAGTCATTAAGGTTTCGAGGCTGACGTTTGGAAACTCGAACCTTCAGCTCCCTCCACAGATTTTCTATGGGATTAAGGTCTGGAGACTGGCTAGGCCACTCCAGGACCTTAATGTGCTTCTTCTTGAGCCACTCCTTTGTTGCTTTGGCCATGTGTTTTGGGTCATTGTCATGCTGGAATACCCATCCACTACCCATTTTCAATGCCCTGGCTGAGGGAAGGAGGTTCTCACCCAAGATTTGACGGTACATGGCCCCGTCCATCGTCCCTTTGATGCGGTGAAGTTGTCCTGTCCCCTTAGCAGAAAAAACACCCCCAAAGCATAACGTTTCCACCTCCATGTTTGACGGTGGGGATGGTGTTCTTGGGGTCATAGGCAGCATTCCTCCTCCTCCAAACACGGCGAGTTGAGTTGATACCAAAGAGCTCTATTTTGGTCTCATCTGACCACCACACTTTCACCCAGTTCTCCTCTGAATCATTCAGATGTTCATTGGCAAACTTCAGACAGCCCTGTATATGTGCTTTCTTGAGCAGGGGACCTTGCGGGCGCTGCAGGATTTCAGTCCTTCATGGCGTAGTGTGTTACCAATTGTTTTCTTGGTGACTATGGTCCCAGCTGCCTTGAGATCATTGACAAGATCCTCCCGTGTAGTTCTGGGCTGATTCCTCACCGTTCTCATGATCATTGCAACTCCACGACGTGAGATCTTGCATGGAGCCCCAGGCCGAGGGAGATTGACAGTTATTTTGTGTTTCTTCCATTTGCGAATAATCGCACCAACTGTTGTCACCTTCTCACCAAGCTGCTTGACGATGGTATTGTAGCCCATTCCAGCCTTGTGTAGGTCTACAATCTTGTCCCTGACATCCTTGGAGAGCTCTTTGGTCTTGGCCATGGTGGAGTGTTTGAAATCTGATTGATTGATTGCTTCTGTGGACAGGTGTCTTTTATACAGGTAACAAACAGAGATTAGGAGCACTCCCTTTAAGAGTGTGCTCCTAATCTCAGCTCGTTACCTGTATAAAAGACACCTGGGAGCCAGAAATCTTTCTGATTGAAAGGGGGTCAAATACTTATTTCCCTCATTAAAATGCAAATCAATGTATAACATTTTTGACATGCGTTTTTCTGGATTTTTTTGTTGGTATTCTGTCTCTCACTGTTCAAATAAACCTACCATTAAAATTATAGACTGATAATTTCTTTGTCAGTGGGCAAACGTACAAAATCAGCAGGGGATCAAATACTTTTTTCCCTCACTGTACGTTCCGCTCGAGGTACGCGATCGCCTCATTTATTGGGCTCATACGTCCCCCTCCTCTGGACATCCAGGTATCGGCCGGACAGTTCACTGCCTTAGCACTAAGTACTGGTGGCCAACGTTAGCCAGGGATGTGAGGGTTTATGTCTCCTCCTGTTCGGTGTGTGCACAGTGTAAGGCGCCCAGACATTTGCCCAGGGGTAAGCTACAACCCCTGCCCGTTCCACAACGACCCTGGTCCCACCTCTCGGTGGACTTTGTTACAGACCTTCCCCCCTCACAGGGGAATACTACCATCCTGGTCGTTGTGCATCGGTTCTCGAAGGCCTGTCGTCTCCTTCCCATGCCGGGTCTCCCTACTGCCCTACAGACCGCTGAGGCTCTGTTTACCCATGTCTTCCCGGCATTACGGGGTACCCGAGGATATAGTGTCTGATCGAGGCCCCCAGTTCACCTCCAGAGTGTGGAGAGCTTTTATGGAACGGTTGGGGGTTTCGGTGAGCCTTACCTCGGGTTACCACCCGAGAGTAATGGGCAGGTTGAACGTGTCAACCAGGATGTGGGGAGGTTTCTGAGGTCTTATTGCCAGGGCCGGCCGGAGGAGTGGGCGAGATACGTTCCGTGGGCCGAGATGGCGCAGAACTCTCTCCGCCACTCCTCCACCCAACTAACCCCTTTCCAGTGTGTGTTAGGGTACCAGCCGGTTCTGGCACCTTGGCACGAGAGCCAGATCGAGGCCCCTGCGGTGGATGAGTGGGTGCGGCGCTCGGAGGAGACATGGAACGCTGCCCACGTCCATCTGCAGCGGGCCATCCGTCGGCATAAGACGAGCGCCGATCTCCACCGCAGTGAGGGGCCTGTATACGCACCTGGAGATCGAGTCTGGCTCTCGACCAGAAACCTGCCCCTCCGCCTGCCCTGCCGGGAAGCTGGGTCGGCGGTTTGTGGGGCCATTCAAAGTCCTGAGGAGGTTGAACGAGGTGTGTTACAGGTTAGAACTGCCTATTGATTACAGGAATATTAACCCCTCGTTCCATGTGTCTCTCCTCAGGCCGGTGGTAGCTGGTCCACTCCAGGACTATGAGATAGAGGAGATTCCTCCGCCCCGTTGGACATCGAGGGGGCTCCGGCGTACACTGTGAGGTCCATTCTTGATTCGAGACGCCGGATGGGGGTCTCCAATATCTCGTGGAGTGGGAGGGTACGGCCCGGAGGAGCGGTGCTGGGTGCCGAGGAGGGACATATTAGACCTGTCCCTGCTGACCGAGTTCCATCAGGGTCATCCCTCACGCGCCCTGCTCCGCGTCGTCCTGGTCGTCCCCGAGGCCGGGATCGGCGCACGGCTGGAGCCGCGCGTCAAGGGGGGGTACTGTCACGGTTTCGGCCGAGGCTGCTCCTCCTCCTTGTTCGGGCAGGCTTCGCGGTCATCGTCCCCGGAGTACTAGCTACCACCGTTCGATGTTTCATGTTTGTTTGGTTTTGTCTGTTTGTATACCTGTCCCTTGTTAGTGTTTGATTTTGTTTCCTATTTAGTTATCGTGTGTTGGGTCAGGTGTTATGTGTGATTGTTTTTTGTCAAGCTGTAGCTCTCTGTATTTCCTCTCGTGTTTTGTTGTTTTCGAGAGTCCGCACTGTGTGCGCTATTCGTCGTTTTACGCACTGTGTTTATTGTGCGTAATTTGTATCTTGCCTCCCGGTTGGGTTGGCTGTTCGCCTGTTTGGTGCTGCTTTCGTGTACTAAAGTCTGTTCACGAACGCCCGTGTTTCCTGCGCTTGATTTCCACACCGCATCTACACTCAGCCACTGACAGTAGCCCTGGTACGCCGAGTGTTGGGTAGACTGTTGGAGCATGACTTGTATGTCAAGGCAGAGAAATGTCTGTTTTTCCAGGAGTCCATCTCCTTCTTGGGTCATCGGTTGTCCGCGTCAGGGGTGAAGATGGAGATTGACCGTGTGTCAGCCGTGCGTAACTGGCAAACCCCAACCACTGTGAAAGAGGTGCAGCAGTTTTTGGGTTTTGCCAATTACTACCGGAGGTTTATCCGGGGTTTTGGACAGGTAGCAGCTCCCATTACTTCCCTGCTGAAGGGGGGCCCGGTGCGTTTGCAGTGGTCAGCTGAGGCGGACAGGGCGTTTTGTAAACTGAAAGACCTGTTCACCTCGGCTCCAGTGCTGGCGCACCCGGACCCCGCTTTAGCGTTCCAGGTAGAGGTGGACGCGTCAGAGGCCGGTATTGGGGCAGTACTGTCGCAACGCTCAGGCACGCCACCTAAGCTCCGTCCCTGCGCTTTTTATTCTAAGAAGCTCAGCCCGGCGGAGCGTAATTATGACGTAGGGGACAGAGAGCTGTTAGCCGTGGTTCAAGCCCTAAAGGTGTGGAGGCATTGGCTTGAGGGGGCTCAACACCCTTTTCTCATTCTGACCGACCATCGTAACCTGGAGTACATCCGGGCAGCTAGGAGATTAAACCCTCGTCAGGCTAGGTGGAACATGTTCCTGACCCGGTTCGTTTTTAAGATCACGTACATCCCAGGGTCCCAGAACGGTAAGGCAGACGCCCTGTCCCGGCGGTATGACAAAGAGGAGAGGTCCATTGAGCCTACTCCCATACTGCCGGAGTCTTGTCTGGTGGCACTGGTGGTATGGGAGGTCGATACGGAAATTGAGCGGCTGTTACGCACCGACCCTACTCCCCCAGAGTGTCCAGTGGGTCGGACGTACGTGCCGCTCGAGGTCCGTGATCGGCTCATTTATTGGGCTCATACGTCACCCTCCTCTGGACATCCAGGTATTGGCCGGACAGTGCACTGCCTTAGTGTTAAATACTGGTGGCCAACATTGGCTAAGGACGTGAGGGTTTATGTCTCCTCCTGCTCGGTGTGCGCTCAGTGTAAGGCGCCTAGACACCTGCCCAGGGGGAAGTTACAACCCCTGCCCGTTCCACAACGGCCGTGGTCTCACCTCTCGGTGGACTTTGTCACGGACCTTCCCCCCTCCCAGGGGAATACCACTATTCTGGTCGTTGTGGATCGTTTCTCTAAGGCCTGTCGTCTCATTCCTATGCCGTGTCTCCCTACTGCCCTACAGACCGCTGAGGCTTTGTTCACCCACGTCTTCCGACACTACGGGGTTCCCGAGGATATAGTGTCTGATCGGGGTCCCCAGTTCACCTCTAGAGTCTGGAGGGCGTTCATGGAACGCTTGGGGGTCTCGGTTAGCCTTACCTCGGGTTACCACCCGGAGAGTAATGGGCAGGTGGAGAGAGTAAACCAGGATGTGGGTAGGTTTCTGAGATCCTATTGCCAGGGCCGGCCGGAGGAGTGGTCAGGGTATATCCCCTGGGTAGAGATGGCTCAGAACTCTCTCCGCCACTCCTCTACTAACCTGACCCTTTTTCAGTGTGTGTTAGATTATCAGCCGGTTCTGGCACCATGGCATCAGAGCCAGATCGAGGCTCCTGCGGTGGATGAGTGGTTTCTGCGCTCGGAGGAGACGTGGAACGCTGCCCACGTCCATCTGCAGCGGGCCATCCGCAGGCAGAAGGCGAGCGCCGACCTCCACCGCAGTGAGGGTCCAGTCTATGCCCCTGGAGATCGAGTCTGGCTCTCGACTCGAAACCTGCCCCTTCGCCTGCCCTGCTGGAAGCTTGGCCGGCGGTTTGTGGGGCCATTTAAAGTCCTGAGGAGATTGAATGAGGTATGTTACAGGTTGCAACTGCCCAATGACTATCACATTAACCCCTCATTCCATGTGTCTCTCCTCAGGCCGGTGGTAGCTGGTCCACTCCAGGAGAGTGAGATAAGGGAGACCCCTCCGCCCCCACTGGACATCGAGGGGGCTCCGGCGTACTCAGTCCGGTCCATCGTGGATTCGAGACGTCGGATGGGGGGTCTACAATATCTCGTGGAGTGGGAGGGGTACTGTCCGGAGGAACGGTGCTGGGTGCCTCGGAGGGACATTTTAGATCCATCCCTCCTGACTGAGTTCCATCGTAGTCATCCTACGCGCCCTGCTCCACGTCCTCCTGGCCGTCCCCGAGGCCGGGGTCGGCGCACGGCTGGAGCCGCGCGTCAAGGGGGGTACTGTCACGAATTCCGCCGAGACTGCTCCTCCTCCTTGTTCGGGCAGGCTTCGGCGTTCGTCGTCCCCGAATTACTAGCTGCTACCGTTTGATGTTCTCTATGTTTGTTTGGTTTTGTCTGTTTGGTGCACCTGTGTCTTATCACTTATTGATTATGTCACCTATAAGTTTCCTTTGGTTTTGTTTGTAGTTGTGTGTTGTTGTCCGCCTGTCCGTTGGGGTTTTAGATTTTGCTCTGGTGTATTTAAGTGTATTGACGCACTGTTTGCGCATCGCTTATATTTCGTGTTTTACGCACTGTTTGCGTATCGCTCGCCTCCGTTGCTTGAGGCCCGTTCTTTTGTATTGTCATATTTCTGACTAGTAAAGTCTGTTGGACTAAGCTTCTGTGTCCTGCGCCTGACTCCAACACCACATCCACTTCAAACACTGACAATTATTCGGTTGAAATGAGTGCCACTGCCACCTATCAGTTGTAAATGTGGATGCTACATCGGTCTATAACTGAGCTGAGTTGAGCAGTGTGTCATTTTGTCAGATGATATGAAATATGCCACCATCAGAGGTTATCGCTTGTATATCTTGGCTATATTGGTATTTACATTTGGTGAAAATCTTTTGTGAATTTCGGTTAATAGCCTATGTCACTGGTTGTTGCTATCTGTTGTATGGTGAACTTGGGCTTGATCAACGTTTATTTGTGAGCTTTGATAATAGCCAGTGCTTATCCAGTCAACGACCTCACCTCATGTCACTGATGTGCACAGCTTCTACTATACTGACTGTTGCACACATCTGCACCAAATAGCCTACAATGGATTGGCTTTTCAGGGAGTTTTTTTCTCTCTCGTGCATTTCAACCAACAACAAGACTGAGGGGAGTGCTGCTTCAAACATGTTAACTATATATTTAATCACTAAGAGCTCTATTTCTATACAAAGAGACCGCAGTTTCATATGAAAATGACATGATTGGAAAAAAAAGAAAAAGTTTATTTTATTAGCTGTGCAGGATGTGTGAAGCAGGGGAGATGAAAGAGATGATGGAGTGTAATGGAACAAGCTGTGGGCGTCCAAACCTGTGGGTGCTCTGTAATGTAATGGCTAACACCACGGATTCAGTGTACTTCTGAAGTCTTGTGAGCTGCTAGAGTGGCCCTGCCTGCCTGTACACTCACTGCTCGGCTCAGCTCTGTATGTGGGTAGTGCACTAGTGTTGTGTGATATAAGAACTAAACATGGAGTCATTTGAAGATGGAGGAGCGATGAAACTTCGATGAAAATGTGCTGCATGGTCTGATGATGTGTATGGCCTGAGGCAGTATCTGTGGACCATCCACTGCTATGAAGTGGGAGGGGGTTGGGGGGAGGTGGGGGCAGGGGTGAAGGGAACCCATGGAGAGGACATGGATATTTCGTGCCGATGCTTCGTTGCTATGCCCAGCGATAAAAGAAGCATTGCACTCATTGATTAGCTTGCATAAGAGTCTTCTCCTGACATTCAAACTAACACCCATATTTAAGATCAACACTTGGCCCCGCGTTAGTTCTTTATTCCTGTCTCCTCTTGGTCTTCCTCTGCGAGGCGAGGTGAGGATGAGCAGGGAAGGAGGGAGCCACTGGCCATGCACACACAGGATGAATAATGCAGAGATACTCCGGTTCGGCTCGTTCCGACGGGGGCTGGATACCTGGCGCTTCATGAACCAGCTGCCATGGAGCAAACACACTGGAGCTGCTGAAGGCTGGAGCATCCTCCACTACAGCAGTACAGTAGAGCTGTAGTGAGGCTCAGGCTGATTGGAAATCCAGCAGAGTGGGATGTAATTAGGGATGTTTCATTTTCTGTTCGAATAAAGCGGTTGCAACCCTATTTGCATATAAGGATTTCTTCACAAGCTGTGATTTTAAATGGAGCCTGAAGAGGAGAGGGTGGCTAGAAAAGTGAGTCCATAGGGGTGTGGAAAGATCTGGTATGGCGTCACAAACCTCAGTACTATAAATATAATTCGGGATATGTCACAGGAGCCAAGCCAATCAAAGACTTGAACATCAAGAATGTTAAAAACTGTAAAAAATGTAATTGTGTTGAAGTTTGTCAATCGATGGTCAGCTGGACATTTGGAGAGCGAGACTTCTGGCTCTATCACCATGGTGAGAACTACACATCTGGGAGTAAAGGAGATGTGTTGTCAATAACTGTGTCCCTAGTGGCATTAAGATTGACAACTACTGTCCAAACAACATTCATTTTAAATTCAGCAAGTCAATATGATGAAAATATCCTCATGATGTTAGCCTAATGACATTCATAAAATGATCAAATCAGTAATAACATGAGAAAACACACAGAAGAACTACTAGTGGCATAGGGACCTATCATATACATCAGAATGTGCAGCTTCAAAGGCCATTGGTTGGAAAGCTGTGCAAAAGACAGACGTGTTTGTACTTTGACTCGGTGTCTGTGAGAGCAAATCATAGGGAACAACATGTAACCCTTCACAATAGGGAGCCAGTGCAGACGTCTAGCAATCAGTTGTGTGTGTGTGTGTCGCAGGCAGATGTGCTGATGTGCACCAACACTGACTGTGCTTTTAATGCTGAAGCAGACACAGAAAACACATCCACTTAGAGGAAATGCTAATTGGAGGGAAGGTGCTTGTTTACTACAGCACAGACGTGATGAGAGGGAGGGATGAGAATGAGAGAGAGAGAGAGAGAGAGAGAGAGAGAGAGAGAGAGAGAGAGAGAGAGAGAGAGAGAGAGAGAGAGAGAGGAGAGAGAGAGGTGGAATCCACCAGCAGTACCGTGAGAAATGGTAATCTCCCGCTCGAATACGTGTGACTCGTCCACACTACCTACCCCTGGGATGTTGTTTCTCACAGCCCATCAACTATGTGAGACACAAAGCTGGTATTTAGCTAGATGATATCCTCTGTGCTGTCAACAATGACTCTAATTATTATTACCACAATGCTAATACTCCTCTTCAGACAGACATGAGTTATTCTAAACACTCCTTTCTCTAATCGTCACCCACTGTTGGGTTCATTTTCCATCCACAAACCCAGAACTATGTGTGGTGCATCCGACACATACTGAGAATTATGACAGAGGACTGTTTCTTAGAAACACTAATGCCTGAACATTTGATTCCTTCTGCATTCCCTGCCGTATTCACAATGAGGAACTAATTACAGTACACGGCATAATCATTGGTTTTTAACACATTACTTGTTTTGAGGGTAGATTCAAAGTGGGTCTCAGGTGTGGAACCACAAGTGTGACTTCAAAGCACACCTGAGGCACACAGATGGATGGAGAGAGTGCAGCATTGGAACATCCAACTGCACAATACAACACTGAAGCACATTTCTGTTATGTCTCTTTTGACGGGTAACAGATGTGGATATTTTAATCGGTGCCTCTTTCTGACCTATTCTCCATGCTGTGCGTGCATGACTGCATTTCCTGTGGAATGATCCAGAAGATGCCATGGTATACGTACATTGCGGCACATTGCCATTATTCAAGCTGAATTTAGACATTTACATTTTTACATTTAGTCATTTTAGCAGACGCTCTTATCCAGAGCGACTTACAGTTAGTGAGTGCATACATTTTTCATACATGGTCCTAACAATACATACAGTGAGGGAAAAAAGTATTTGATCCCCTGCTGATTTTGTATGTTTGCCCACTGACAAAGAAAGGATCAGTCTATAATTTTAATGGTAGGTTTATTTGAATAGTGAGAGACAGAATAACAACAAAAAAATCCAGAAAAACGCATGTCAAAAATGTTAGAAATTGATTTGCATTTTAATGAGGTAAATAAGTATTTGTCCCCCTCTCAATCAGAAAGATTTCTGGCTCCTAGGTGTCTTTTATACAGGTAACGAGCTGAGATTAGGAGCACACTCTTAAAGGGAGTGCTCCTAATCTCAGCTTGTTACCTGTATAAAAGACACCTGTCCACAGAAGCAATCAATCAATCAGATTCCAAACTCTCCACCATGACCAAGACCAAAGAGCTCTCCAAGGATGTCAGGGACAAGATTGTAGACCTACACAAGGCTGGAATGGGCTACAAGACCATCGCCAAGCAGCTTGGTGAGAAGGTGACAACAGTTGGTGCAATTATTCGCAAATGGAAGAAAAACAAAAGAACTGTCAATCTCCCTCGGCCTGGGGCTCCATGCAAGATCTCACCTCGTGGAGTTGCAATGATCATGAGAACGGTGAGGAATCAGCCCAGAACTACACGGGAGGATCTTGTCAATGATCTCAAGGCAGCTGGGACCATAGTCACCAAGAAAACAATTGGTAACACACTACGCCGTGAAGGACTGAAATCCTGCAGCGCCCGCAAGGTCCCCCTGCTCAAGAAAGCACATATACAGGCCCGTCTGAAGTTTGCCAATGAACATCTGAATGATTCAGAGGAGAACTGGGTGAAAGTGTTGTGGTCAGATGAGACCAAAATGGAGCTCTTTGGCATCAACTCAACTCGCCGTGTTTGGAGGAGGAGGAATGCTGCCTATGACCCCAAGAACACCATCCCCACCGTCAAACATGGAGGTGGAAACATTATGCTTTGGGGGTGTTTTTCTGCTAAGGGACAACTTCACCGCATCAAAGGGACGATGGACGGGGCCATGTACCGTCAAATCTTGGGTGAGAACCTCCTTCCCTCAGCCAGGGCATTGAAATGGGTTGTGGATGGGTATTCCAGCATGACAATGACCCAAAACACACGGCAAAGGCAACAAAGGAGTGGCTCAAGAAGAAGCACATTAAGGTCCTGGAGTGGCCTAGCCAGTCTCCAGACCTTAATCCCATAGAAAATCTGTGGAGGGAGCTGAAGGTTCGAGTTGCCAAACGTTAGCCTCGAAACCTTAATGACTTGGAGAAAATCTGCAAAGAGGAGTGGGACAAAATCCCTCCTGAGATGTGTGCAAACCTGGTGGCCAACTACAAGAAACGTCTGACCTCTGTGATTGCCAACAAGGGTTTTGCCACCAAGTACAAAGTCATATTTTGCAGAGGGGTCAAATACTTATTTCCCTCATTAAAATGCAAATATCTTTATAACATTTTTGACATGCGTTTTTCTGGATTTTTTTGTTGTTATTCTGTCTCTCACTGTTCAAATAAACCTACCATTAAAATGATAGACTGATAATTTCTTTGTCAGTGGGTAAACGTACAAAAATCAGCAGGGGATCAAATACTTTTTTCCCTCACTGTAGGAAGGAATTGTGTAGACAAAAATCTGAGAATAAACCATATGAAGATATATATAATATTTTGCACATAATGATGAATTATGTTTTATTGTCACATTCACCAGATAGGTGCTGTCAAATGTTTTGTTTTACAGTGTCAGCCATAGTAGTACGACACCCCTGGAGAAAATGTGGGTTAAGTGCCTTGCTCAAGGGCACAGACAGATTTTTCACCTTGTCTACTCAGGTATTCCAACCAGCAACCTATCGGTGACTGGCCCAACGCTCTAACGGCTAGGCTACCAGCCGCCCTTAAATAAACTCATTTCGTCATCGATAATTCATATATTCACAATCCTATATCTGTTCTGAGAACTTTGAATATCCTGCAGTGAAGCAGGAGGAGATAAGTGGAAGAAAAAGGACACGATGTTTGATTGTTTTTTCAGTGCTGCGCAGTGATATTAGATTAGGGCTTGCTAAGGGTAAACCACCACACCTCCTAGTTTGATTGATTATGTGCATTAGAAATGAGGAACACAGCTCTTCTGTCTGTCCCTCTGTATCTATCTTCCATCTGTCCATAAATCTATGTGGTGCCTCGGTGGCCTTTAACAAATCATACGGAGGAAGAGTCATTAGTGTGGTAATAACCTGCAGGTCCAACTGCTCTGTCACAGGCTAGCACTGTGTTTAATTGTGTTTCTGTCCAATTAAAAGGTGGAGGACAAGCTGTTAAAGTTCTTGGGAGGGACCGTGTCCCTGTTGAAATAAGTACAATGTGCCAAAACCTGGCTAAACACATGCTTAAAACCCCCCCCTACACATTGTAGTGTTTTTACAGTGAGTGGGATTATTGTCTGTGGCAGGAGAGGCTTACTGGTAAATTAGTATAGATGACACCCCTTTACTCTATATCTCAGCAGTTAGGGATGTATCAATAACAGGGCTGATGATTTCCACAGAGATACACAATCCATTTCAACTAGATTGGTATCCCATTTTTCCCCGTTGCAGATTTTTATTTTCCGCATTAATGGTGCATTTAATTAAACACAGCTGATTGATCTCCTGCAGATTAAATATGTACACTGAGCCCACATCTCCAGTGTGTGAGAGAGAGAAAGGCACACACAAATCCCACCATCCACCCTAGAGTCTGGCTCATACTTAGTTTGACTATGGAGATGCAATGTTTACACTGAAAAGATAATGGCAAACTTACCTGATGCAGATTTTCTACATTGTCTTTTTCTTTGTGGTTTTCCCACCAGTCTGGTAACTCCTAGGTTGTAATAGCGATTGGGTGGTCCTGTTAGAATCAGTATCTCCATCCCTACACTCCTCCCCACTGTGGGGAGGAACAAGAGCAAAGCTGATTATCCAGGAGGTTTTCTCTGGCATCCAGTGTTCAGGTAAGAGACAGAGAAATTACTGGGTATCTTCTCTCTGTGTAAGCAGGGGGGTCGGGGGTGTTCTACCTCTGTTCTGTTATCCTGTGCTGCGCCTCTCCCCTCACAGCTTGCCGCGCGCCGCTCACTTCCCCCTGATTGGTGTGGCGGCAGGGCCGGGGGCTCGCCGTGCATTTGCCACGGTTGTCATGGTGTCGAGCGGAGTGTAGTCACGGTGGTAGCGGCGGCGGGTGCCCTTCTCCAACCCCTTTCTGTCTCGCTGCGTTGTCAACACTGCCAGCTCCTCTGCTCCTCACATCAGACTACCCTCTTTGGCTCTTTGCTTTCTCTCTCTCTCTCCTTTCTCCACCCTCCCTCTCTCCCTCATTTATCTCCTGCACCAGCCTCCTCTCCCCATGCACCCATTCTTCTCAAGTCTCTGCCTGTTTTGTTGCTGTAGATGTCAGCTCTTCCCTCCCTGCTCCCCAAATTGCAGGTGCAATTTGTCATCCGAGGCTAATCAAGGATCAAGGGATTTGACATGGCTTACCCTCCCCGCCCGTCACCACCAATCCTGCAGAGTTTTGTCTATACTGCTGCAGTTTCCTATTCTCATGCATAATCAATACATGAACCTGTATGGAGTGTAGTGTACCTTGAGTTGCATCTAACCACACTGACATTTTGCTACCCTAACTATGTTAATTGAAAGGAGGCCCACATGTTCTGGTGACTCTCCACATGGCTCCAGTCCCATTGTGGGGGTGAATGGAGCACCCTTGGAATGACAACAGGAGAGAGGATACGTGCCAGCGATGTGCTCAGCCTCATGGAAAACAAGACCGACGTGCGGGGAGTGAGGGTAGCATTGATTCAGTGTGGTGTTCATTTTCCCCAGTCAGATGACATTAACTATACAGGAATGGCTGGCTTGTGGCACTGCAGACAACGCACACAGCAGACAAGGGGCTTTAGAAATGCTTTGGCGTGCACACACATGCACACGCACACACACGCTAAAAACATTAACAGGCCAATTTAGATTCAGTATGTCACTGGCATACCATTATCAGTCTCTGCTGTTTAAATACATTATCAGTCTTTAATAAGAATGCAAATGTGTTGCCAGCGGGTATTCACAACATGAAAAAATATGTAATGAAAAGATCGCACTGCTTCCATTCAACAAAAAGTAATTATTTTGTTGTTCTTTGAAAGACTCCATCCTAAACCCCCGATTGATTACCCATATTAACGATTATCATCGAATTTCCATAACACTTGGGGATTATTCAATGGCATAAATACATATCTCTGGTTAGTCTGCAATCCAGCCAACCACACCCAGTCAAAATAGTGATTCATGGTGCTGTTTCCCCATGGTGGGTCTGGACATTCATAATGTATGGGTCTGTTCTCTAATTTATTCCTGTAGAAATAAATCCTGCATGATGTGGCTCTCTTCGTTTGTCTGACGCAGGAAAGACTTGTTTGAGTAAACAAAGAGATTTAATGTCAGACATGTGTTAACATCAACAACCCTTGTATCTTTTGCTTCTTCAATACTGTCAACTCCGACTTATTATTAGATGATTAGTTTGATTGTTATTGAAACAAAAGACAGGGATATATGGAGGAGGACGGAAAGGGTGATGATAGAAAAAGGAAACGAGAGAGATCTCTGCTCAGTTGTAAGAGGGTGGAGACACGAGATGCTAACATAGTGTGGCATACTGCGACAAATGGCTTATGCTGTCATGGGTGCACCGAAGCTTTCCTGCATTCTCTCTAGTCTATGCTGGTTTAGAGTGGTTTGTGTATGAGTATCTGAGAATATTAAGCAGCTTCTGGTAGAGAGCAACGCATAGAGTCCCAACCCCCCCAGTCACTATTTGAATGATCAATTTCTTCTTATGTTGGACAAATGTCTATGGTGATTGTGAGCTATCATGGCACAGTCTGATTAGAAAGCATTAGGTTTGTGTGTTAAATCTACGTGAGAGCATGCAATGACTGACTTTTAGATAACCGTTCCAAACCATTGTACAATTAACTATACCACAAGAGAGAATAGTATATCCATGACGTCAGCAGTGTGATGTAACCATATAAACCTGCTAGGTAGGTCACAACGCTGCCCCTGGCTAAAAATATGTGAGAAAATTCCACCAAACCCTCCATCTTGTTGATTTATAATCAACAGATTCCGTTGATTTTACAAAAGGAAATTGAGGAGTGATTGAGCATTTGGGTGTTGGGGGAGAGGGTGGTTGAAATGGGGAAAATAAATCTAAACCGAATGGTGCTGTTTGGTTGTAAACGTAATTGTGCTCTGCAGCATCTAACTGCCTTGATAACGTGTAAAGCAAATGGACTATTGATGGTGCTATTCAGTAACACCTTTCTCCCCGCTGTAGCACTTTCATTGCCATGATACAGTACTTCCCATCATTTATTCAACATGATGTCTCTAGTGCTCTCTATGATATGTAAACGTAAATGACCCGGCAACAACATGAAATACCATAGTGCTGCTTCTGTTTTTAATTCAAGTCAAAGTCAACAGACCTTTATGAGATTTAAAACGATCATTGGCAATGTGGGAAGTGTCTTAAAATGGCATCTGAACTGTGATGTGCACTGGTTATCACACCAGGTTTCAGGCATAAGGACAATACAAATACAACCTGAATGACTGCAACTTCTGTGTAGCCTATACAGTAGCAGAATTAGTCTGGGGTGTATTAAAGAAACCAAGTGATGCATGTTGTGTGTGTGTGTGTGTGTGTGTGTGTGCTGTGTGACTCGGTAGATGCTTGAGTGTTCGCTGATCAAATAGGACCCCGGGAGTACAGAAGGACACCAAGGCAACCTGGGACAGTAATGACAGAGGTAAGGCAGCGACACAGGCCCAGGGATCAATAAAGCCATTACACACCCAGCTGTGGACAGCAGCCATCGGAAAGCAGCACAATCTCACTCTGCCGGCCCCTATGCACACGTACTCTCAAAACACTGAGAGCTTTCTGAGATCATCAGCATGAAACATATGTTTCAATATCGTCCTAGTCCCAGGATGACATTGGCCATGTGAGAGAGGAGGAGAAGATTGATCACTGAGGCCAGGTCCTAATCCCTTGTTTTGGTCTGCCTGTGCCCTTGTCCTGGTTCGCATATGGCAAAAGGTTGTCGTTGATTGATTAAAATCTTGTGGTGATGAAATCGTCTAGCAGTCCTTTGGTTCACTTCGCGCTGATTGTGGCGCTGTCCATGGTCCTGCATTTTCCTGCGCCAATATCAGCACATAAAAGGGATTTCCGCAGACTTGTATAGCCCAATTATACTCTATGGAAAGGGACCCTACGGAGCGTAGCGCAGTGTTACAATGGAGTTTTGTGCCATCCCCTTGTACCGCCTGTCTCCACTCTACTGGACAGAGGTCCCCAGTGGATGTGGAGTGGTCAACAAGTGTGGGGTGGATGTACCATGTTGATGACTCAGTGTCTGTGGTGCAAAGGTAATTGTGGAGGGCCACGCAGGCCTTCACAATGCTCTCAGCTGTCTCTGGGGTAACCTCAAGGTCTTGTCCCAGGATCCTCCATCTTGCAGCAAGGATCCCAAAGCAGTTCTCTGAAATTCTTGGTGGTGGTAGTTGTAGATCTGTAGAGTGGTGGTAGTTGTAGATCTTCTTGGCGACTTCAAGGCCAGAAGAACCTTTGAATGAAAGAAGTGTTTCCTTTAGTATTGAACAGGAACATGAAGGCTATCAAATGTGTACTGTAACAACTGTGTAGCCTATGCTTTGGACATAGGCCCCCATTTTGCCAGATCACTTTTATGTAAGGCATATCATTCGTGGTCCTCTGTAGCTCAGCTGGTAGAGCACGGCACTTGTAACGCTAAGGTAGTGGGTTCGATCCCCGGGACCACCCATACACAAAAATGCATGTACGCATGACTGTAAGTCGCTTTGGATAAAAGCGTCTGCTAAATAATAATAATAATAATATGCCATTTAGCAGACGCTTTTATACAAAGCGACTTACAGTCATGCGTGCATACATTTTTTTTTTGTGTATGGGTGGTCCCGGGGATCGAACCCACTACCTTGGCGTTACAAGCGCCGTGCTCTACCAGCTGAGCTACAGAGGACCACATGGCATATTATTATTATATTATTACAACGTCTATATTGGTATCATTTTCACATATAGTGGCTTGCGAAAGTATTCACCCCCCTTGGCATTTTTCCTATTTTGTTGCCCTACAGCCTGGAATTAAAATGGATTTTTGAGGGGTTTGTATCATTTGATTTACACAATGCCTACCACTTTGAAGATGCAAAATATGTTTTATTGTGAAACAAACAAGAAATAAGACAAAAAAACTGAAAACTTGAGCGTGCATAACTATAACCATTCCGCCTAGGCCATTCCAAGACATTTAAATGTTTCCCCTTAAACCACTCAAGTGTTGCTTTAGCAGTATGCTTAGGGTCATTGTCCTGCTGGAAGGTGAACCTCCGTCCCAGTCTCAAATCTCTGGAAGACTGAAACAGGTTTCCCTCATGAATTTCCCTGTATTTAGCGCCATCCATCATTCCTTCAATTCTGACCAGTTTCCCAGTCCCTGCCGATGAAAAACATCCCCACAGCATGATGCTGCCACCATCATGCTTCACTGTGGGGATGGTGTTCTTGGGGTGATGAGAGGTGTTGGGTTTGCGCCAGACATAGCATTTTCCTTGTTGGCCAAAAGGCTCAATTTTAGTCTCATCTGACCAGAGTACCTTCTTCCATATGTTTGGGGAGTCTCCCACATGCCTTTTGGCGAACACCAAACGTGTTTGCTTATTTTTTTCTTTAAGCAATGGCTTTTTTCTGGCCACTCTTCCGTAAAGCCCAGCTCTGTGGAGTGTACGGCTTAAAGTGGTACTATGGATAGATACTCCAATCTACGCTGTGGAGCTTTGCAGCTCCTTCAGGGTTATCTTTGGTCTCTTTGTTGCCTCTCTGATTAATGCCCTCCTTGCCTGGTCTGTGAGTTTTGGTGGGCGGCCCTCTCTTGGCAGGTTTGTTGTGGTGGCATATTCTTTCCATTTCTTAATAATGGATTTAATGGTGCTCCGTGGAATGTTCAAAGTTTCTGATATTTATTTAGAACCCAACCCTGATCTGTACTTCTTCACAACTTTGCCCCTGACCTGTTTGGAGAGCTCCTTGGTCTTCATGGTGCCGCTTGCTTGGTGGTGCCCCTTGCTTAGAGGTGTTGCAGACTCTGGGGCCTTTCAGAACAGGTGTATATATACTGAGATCATGTGACACTTAGATTGCACACAGGTGGACTTTATTTAACTAATTATGTGACATCTGAAGGTAATTGGTTGCACCAGATCTTATTTAGGGGCTTCATAGCAAAGGGGGTGAATACATATGCACGCACCACTTTTCCGTTATTAATTTTTTAGAATTTTTTGAAACAAGTTGTTTTTTTTCAGTTCACTTTACCAATTTTGATTATTTTGTGTATGTCCATTACATGAAATCCAAATAAAAATCAATTTAAATTACAGGTTGTAATGCAACAAAATAGGAAAAATGCCAAGGGGGATGAATATTTTGCAAGGCACTGTATGTATATAGTCACATGTACAATATTTAGCTATCTTACCTGGATATGGTTACATCATGTCTACCCTCAGAGGGAATGCCTCATCTCCCACAAATACATATGGGCTCGGTTTCTGAGTCCCCCAGCAAGCACTTTGGCCTTGGTAGCGGCAGCTGGCCTGCAATGAGTTGGGAGTCGAACTTGCTTCATGAGAAGATTCCCGCATCTCCCCCCTGATCACATAAGGGCCTCATTCTTTAAACCAGTCCAAAAAGTCTATACTCTTTCAAGTGAAATCATCAAACAAACAAGAGAAAGTGTATCAGACATTCATGTGTAACAGTCATATCCCCGCAAATTATACGAAAGCCTTGCTCCTGATGCAAAGTAAAAACAAGCTGGTGTGAATATGGTGGGGGGGGATCCCAGTGCTGGTGTTTATAATGGAGATGATGTATGTATTCTCCATCGTCCACTCTTGTAGTGTTCAGTGGGCGAACTTGCCATTCACCTCCTGAGTAGTAAGAGCAGTTCAAGCTCTTGCTGTTCAAGCTGTATCAATTTCAATTTATAGCAAGTCATGTTTGGTTCTGCTTCTGTGGCTAAAAAGTAGCGTCAAAAAGCATTGAACACCAGACTAGCCAGACATGTAGCTAGCTAGTATTTGTAAACAAAAAGGCATATAACACCGGATCCGGAACTTCAAATGTCGTCACTAGCTACAGTCAAAGAGTGCCTCGGCCCCTCTTGCTTGGTAAGCTACTCTGGCTCCCCAAGACACAAGGCGGACTTCCTTTCTAAGTGGAACACAACAACGATGTGGATAAAAGTGCGCACTGCCCCCAAAAAACAGACTCAGCCCTTGCACATGCATGTACATCGATCGACAGAGTGAAGTTTGTAGCAACCTTTAGACATCTTCATTATACCTGCGGCTTCTATAATGTAAGTTATAACAGCATGCATTAGTGTAGGCGAGGGATCATCAACTAGATTCAGCCGCGGGACTATTTTTTTCTTGAGTGGATGGTCAGGCGGCCAGAACATAATTATAAATAATTTGGAGACTGCAAAAAAGAAGCCCAAACAGATATAATATTTTACTAAAACATATTCACTTCAAGCTTTGCTTACATTTGTATTTGACCACATATATCTCTCTATTATGTGTGGGAATACTTTGGAACAGATTTCCTAAATTAAAATCACTTGTAGCTGATTTGCTTGTGTTATTATGTCTAACAACAACAACAAAATTGGCCCGCGGCCCACCAGTTGGGGAACCCTGGTGTAGGCTAATACATTAGTTTCACATCACAAATGACCACAAAACATAAGCAGAACTTGAAAGATGAGATTCACCTAAAGTTATTCCAATACAATATTTGCCCAATCTAGGACAGCTACAGTGATGAAGACCAGGCCAGCATACTCAATGTTCCCACAGCCAGCAACATTGGGAATAGCTCAAGTCCTCCCCTGTTTCACTGATCATCTGCACTGATGTTTGAATGCATAATAATGATCTGAGGAAAAAGAACCATCTACAGTGAAATTGAATGCTGAAGCAAAATTATCATAAATCAATGAGGGTAAAGCGAATGACTTGGACAAAGTCGGCTGCTAGGTTGTTGATTGATCAGAACATGCCATTGAACCCTTCTCTCTACAGACCCATAGGCTGTTCAGTATGTAGGCTATAGATTGTATCTTAAGGTACTGTAGTCAATAATCACAGCAAAAACAATACCATGCTACACACTTTCATCATCTGTGATTTATATACAGTTGAAGTTTGAAGTTTACATACATCTTAGCCAAATACATTTAAACTAATTTTTTCACAATTCCTGACATTTAATCCTAGTAAAAATGCCCTGTCTTAGGTCAGTTAGGATCACCACTTTATTTTAAGAATGTGAAATGTCAGAATAATAGTAGAGTGATTTATTTCAGCTTTTATTTCTTTCATCACATTCCCAGTGGGTCAGAAGTTTACATACACTCAATTAGTATTTGGTAGCATTGCCTTTAAATTGTTTAACTTGGGTCAAACGTTTTGTGTAGCCTTCCACAAGCTTCCCACAATAAGTTGGGTGAATTTTGGCCCATTCCTCCTGACAGAGCTGGTGTAACTGAGTCAGGTTTGTAGGCCTCCTTGCTCGCACACGCTTTTTCAGTTCTGCCCACACATTTTCTATAGGATTGAGGTCAGGGCTTTGTGATGGTCACTTCAATACCTTGACTTTGTTGTCCTTAAGCCATTTTGCCACAACTTTGGATGTATGCTTGGGGTCCATTCCTTCCATTTGGAAGACCCATTTGCGACCAAGCTTTAACTTCCTGACTGATGTCTTGAGATGTTGCTTCAATATATCCACATAATTTTCCTTCCTCATGATGCCATCTATTTTGTGAAGTGCACCAGTCCCTCCTGCAGCAAAGCACCCCCACAGCATGATGCTGCCACCCCCGTGCTTCACGGTTGGGATGGTGTTCTTCGGCTTGCAAGTACCCCCTTTTTCCTTCAAACATAACGATGGTCATTATGGCCAAACAGTTCTATTTTTGTTTCATCAGACCAGAGGACATTTCTCCAAAAAGTACATATTTGTCCCCATGTGCAGTTGCAAACCGTAGTCTGGCTTTTTTTATGGCGGATTTGGAGCAGTGGCTTCTTCCTTGCTGAGCGGCCTTTCAGGTTATGTCGATATAGGACTCGTTTTACTGTCGATATAGATACTTTTGTACCCGTTTCCTCCAGCATCTTCACAAGGTCCTTTGCTGTCATTCTGGGATTGATTTGCACTTTTCGCACCAAAGTACGTTCATCTCTAGGAGACAGAACGCGTCTCCTTCCTGAGCGGTATGACGGCTGCGTGGTCCCATGGTGTTTATACTTGCGTACTATTGTTTGTACAGATTAACGTGGTACCTTCAGGCATTTGGAAATTGCTCCCAAGGATGAACCAGACTTGTGGAGGTCTACAATTTTCATTTTCCCATGATGTCAAGCAAAGAGGCACTGAGTTTGAAGGTAGGCCTTGAAATACATCCACAGGTACACCTCCAATTGACTCAAATGATGTCAATTAGCCTATCAGAAGTTTCTAAAGCCATGACATCATTTTCTGGAATTTTCCAAGCTGTTTAAAAGGCACAGTCAACTTAGTGTATGTAAACTTCTGACCCACTGGAATTGTGATACAGTGAATTATAAGTGAAATAATCTGTCTGTAAACAATTATTGGAAAAATTACTTGTGTCATGCACAAAGTAGATGTCCTAACCGACTTGCCAAAACTAGTTTGTTAACAAGAAATTTGTGGAGTGGTTGAAAAACGAGTTTTAATGACTCCAACCTAAGTGTATGTAAACTTCCGACTTCAACTGTATGTATTGCACTTCACATTGGGAGAGACTCATTTTGTCTGGTGTTGCAGTGAAATGGTTTTTCACATCACAAACACAATTCTGCAGGCACAGAGTGAGAAAAAACCTAATCAAATTCTCTTCTGAGCAAATCAATTCTGAGGTTGATGTGTTTCTGTTCCAGCCTGTTTCCCCTCTCAAATACAAATGTTAATAGGCTGCTGTGATGGATTATGACATCAACATAATATTTAATGTTCTGTGACTTTTGAGCATCTCATGACCAAGATTTTTATGTTGGATTGTTCTTATCACAAAATGGAAACAATGCTATCACTGTCGCTGGGAATGCAAATAAGTTCTGCAATATATTTTGCTAGAGTAGCTACAAGAGCAACATTAGAATGATTTCCAACCTCACAATGAGTCACTGCAAATGGATCCAGCATACCCAGGCTGACAGAGTCTATGTCACCTAGTGACGAACAGCTTCCTTTCTTCCTCTCACATTTGCTGTGTTCACATGTTTTGAAATACGTTTGCTGTGCCAACCTATTCACGAGAGCTGTGTGTTCAATAATTGAAGTGTGAAATCTCACGTATGCTCCCAATAACGCATGTCCTAAATTCTCACGAGTGCTACCCATCTGCATGCCCTAAATTCTCACGCGTGCTATCTATTAAGCTCGTTCACCAATGATATACTCTAACCCAAATTGAGAGGTGACATTACTGTGTGCCTCTCTTTCCACTCTTGATTGTGCACAGGTGAAGGAAATGAACAGGACTCCCTAAAAGACAGAAGTGCACAGCCAGTGAGCGTGCCTCTCTCCCTGTATCCAACGGTGCGGACATACAGTTCTCCGGTGGCCACCTGCTCCTAGGACGCACAGAGACTGCATTCACACCTGTCTCTGAACACTCTTCGCTCCCAACACAAACAACAAACTAAAGTGAAGTACTCTTTTCCTCTCGCCGTCAAAGTTATCATTTATGTATCAAAGTCACTTCTGTAACGTGTGCACTTTGGATAAGTTATGATTATGCAGGATATGACCTCACAATGTGATGAAGATATAGAAGTAAAAGGAAATTAATACGGGGAAACTGTGATACCTACCTGACTCGGATACTTACACTGCCTTCTTCCCGAGGACGAACCTGAACCCTCCCTTCTATGGAGAAAAGTGGAGGAACTGACGCCGTGGGCGGACTCGACTACCTGAGTGTTGACTGGTGGAAATGAAGATTACTGTTGCACTGGGGCACAAAATAACCAGAGTTTTCCCATATCTGACATTTGGCGTAGTTGGCAGGATGCTCAATACTTTTCGGGAAGATGAACGACCAAGGTGAACAAAATAGTGCAGCCCCCCAAACAAGCACTCTGTTAATGCCATTGATGATGGGAGCGCCATGGGTTACTAAATTTAAAGGGGCAGATAATGCAGCTTCTTTTGAAGCTACTTTTAATGCATGCATTAAAAGTAGATGCAAAAAGAGAAGTTCTCATCTTGCCCACTGTTGACAAGTTCTTCCAGGATGTGTACGGTCCACGTACACCAGGTTCACCAGTAGCACATTTTTTAGGGTGCAAACAAGGTGAAATAGAGGCTACAGAGGCTACACCCTGAAGGAGCTAGCAAAAATAGTTTCCCACCTTAGACACTCGGTTAGTCAAGAACTTCACAAACAACTTTGTAATAACCCTAACATGACATTTTCAGATGCCACCCAGGAGGGCCATGCCTTGGAAGGAGGTGGCCAGACATCCATGGGGAGGCTGTGTACTCCGGCTGGATACCACCCACCCAGAGAAGGGCAACTACTATGCCCATTGACATGGAGCATTGGAAGGAGGAAGTACGAGCAGACACTGGATCTCAAGTACCACTGTTCAGTGAATCTTTCTTTCAGAAGTGGATCCAGAAATGGTATGACCGAGGACATCGTATGGTTGACTTTGAAAGATGCTAATGGGCTGTCCATCCCATATGTGGAGTACGGAGTCTTGGATTATGAGGAAGGAGGGGTGAAGATACTCAAAAGGGGAGTGATCCTGGTACAAGATAACTAAGAATGAATGTGCTAGGAATTAATGTGATAATGTTCAGTTTAGACCGTCATGAGACCAGAGACCCTGGAGGAGTGGGACAAAGCCTTCACCCTCTGCAACAAAGTCCAAGCGGTAGAACGAGAGGAGGGAGTACGCCACTCTGTCCGCCTCCAGCCGCAATCACTATTCCTCATCCGGCCAGAAAGCAAGATGGTGGTATGGACTGAAGTATGTGGCCCCTCTGTGATACAACCATTTTGTGGCCTAGTGTAAGGGATGGAGGATGGCAGGTCTCTCTGGCCTTGGTTCATATTGAAGGAAACCATTGCCTGGTGAGAGTACAGAATGTTAACCCATATCCTGTTGAGCTCCCTCAGCCCTTGGCTACCATCCATTCCATCAATCCAGAGGAGATCAGAGGGGAAAAGGACATCAGCCTCAACCCAAAAGGGCCCCGCACCATAGAGGTGGAAGTGACCAGTGCTACCCCAGAAGTAGCTGTACCAGTAGATGTCCTGAAAGGGGAGGACTTGACCCCAGCTCAAGCTGAACAACACTCAGACCTGCTGAATGGGCCACGGTGTTTGCATGTCACGAAGACGACTTTGGCCATACAGACGCAGTGCTCCACCACATCCCCACAGGCCCAGCAGAGCACGGTTCCGGCCCAACCCCCAGCACTCTACCAGGAACTGCGCAGCCTTTTGAAACAGATGCTGGACGGAGGAGTGGTACATGACAGCGCTAGCCCTTGGGCTGCACCAATTGTCCTGGTCAAGAAGAAGAATGGTACATGGCGTTTCTGTGTTGACTATATAAAGCTCAATGCAGTGACCCACAAAGATGCCTAGCCCCTCCCCCGGATCGAGGAGTCCTAACCACCCTGAAAAAAGCTGCCTGGTACTCCACTCTTGACATCGCCAGTGGCTACTGGCAAGTGGAGCTGGACCCCCGAGACTGGGAAAAGACTGCCTTCACCATCCCGCTTGGTAAGGTTGAAGCAGTAAAGGAATGGGTTACTCCTACCACAGTGACTCAGGTAAAATCGTTCCTGGGCTTTGTGGGGTATTATCAGTGATTTATCCATGATTGCCGCATCTCTCAATAGGCTATTGGAGGACCAGGGGTCCAGCTCACAAAAAAACAGTGTCCCTGTACAGTGGTCACTAGTGTCAGACTGCTTTTGATACCTTGAAAAGTAACCTTCTGCAACACCCTGTTTTGGTATATGATGACTTTGCTCTCCCTTTCCGGCTCTATGCAGATGCAAACTTCAGAGGGCTGGGGGTTGTGTTGTCTAAAGTGCATGATGGACTAGAAAGGGTCATCACCTACGGCAGCCGAAGCCTGATTCCAACCAAGTGAAATGACCGAAACTACAGCTCCTTCAAGTTGGAACTGCTGGGACTGAAATGGGTGCCAGCTCATGCTTTTTTTTTTTACTGAAATGGGCGGTAACAGAGAAGTTTAAACCTTACCTGTGGGGCTCCAATTTTACTGTGTACACTGACAATAACCCGCTTGTCCATCTGCATACAGACAACCTCGGGGCAGTCAAGCAGCGCTGGGACACACAGTTGGCAAACTATCAGTTTGACATCAAGTACCGTCCAGGAGCCCACAACATCAACGCCGATGTCCTCTCTAGGCTTCCAGAACAAGGAGGTGAAGTGACGCCCTAGACCCAGTTCATTGGAGGGACTTCAGTAGAGGGACTTCTAGAGCAAGGAGCAGGCGAAGAGACACCCCCGGCCCAGTTTGTTGGAGGGACTTCAGTAGAGTGGGACCCCCGAAACACATGGCCCTGGAGTGTTTGGTAACAGGCCGATGAGACTCTTTGAATAATGGGATCACTGTTAGACCAGCGCCAGCCCTTGGACAACCCAGCACAGCAAGCAACGCCCCAGCCAACCAAAACTGTACTGCAGGAGAGGAACCTGCTAAAAAAAACAAGATGGGGTGATAGTCAGGCAGATGCCAGAGGAACGGACGGGGGAGCATCCCATCCAGATTGTTGTCCCTGAGGGGAAACGGCAAGAGGTATGGAAACTCATGGGGGCAGAGAAGACCCATTAGCACTACAGCAGAGGTTTCTTCTGGCCAAAGATGAGAGCAGATATTCAAATGTAGACTGCTCAATGTCAACAATGTGTGGTGAGTAAACCTGGGCCCTTTACCCATGCACCAATGCTTCCAGTGTCAACTAGTGCCCCAATGGAAATGGTGGCCATTGATTACATCTCCCTGGGTCGCCCAGCCAATGCATGTCTCTACTTACTGGAGATGGTTGATGTGTTTTCCAGGTACGCATGGGCGGTGCCCATAAAAGAACAGACAGCCCACACCACAGCTCGAGTGCTATGGAAACACCTTCTCCACATCTTTGGTTGCCCCAAGCGTCTTCACAGCGACCGAGGGGCAACTTTCGAGTCCGCAGTGGTCAAACAGCTGTGTGAATTGTATGGTTGTACCAAAACCAGAACCAGCCCATACTGGCCACAAGGTAACGGGGCTTGTGAAAGAATGAACCAGACACTGTTGACTCTGTTGGATGGAGAGAAGAAGGGGGGGCCCATTGGGAAGAACAGCTACCAGCTATTCTTCAAGCCAACAACAATACGGTCCACAGGTGGACCGGAGTACACCCCACAATTCCTAATGTTTGGTAGACATGCACAGTTGCCCATTGAATGTACCCTTGGAGTTTTCCCAGACAGATGGATCCATGGACCAGTGGGTGCAGCATCATGGGGTCCTCCTGGAGGCCTATGAGAAGGTGGGGAAAGCGACTTGACAACGGCAGGTGTACGACCAATAACGTAGGAACGACAGGCCACTGGCCCCACCCTTACTGCCCGGTGAGCGTTTACATAAAAGGCCTATTTTTGAAGTGAGACTTTTAAAGAGACATTTTCCAAAAATGTTCTAAATAAAGTATTGTTCATTGTGAGACTTGCCTGGTTGTCGTTCATCCTTTCCCGAAATTGCACTGGGGCACAAAATAACCAGAGTTTTCCCATATCTGACATATACAGTGCAGTATGGAGGAACAAAGGAGTAGGACACATTTGCAGCAGAGGTGATAAGAGAACCCATTAGTTGACGTGGTCATATTCTATGTCCTGGATTAAAGATGTCCTTTTAATGCAGTAAGTAGAAAAGGCCTTGGGAATAAACCACATCTGTGTCCCATCATTATGAAGTTGATTGTCAAGTACTCATTAACAATTTTACTGTAAGATCAGGAATGATTACAGGGATGGCATCCAACTTGACTTTGTTATTGTGTAGACATGGCATTGTTACAGCCATAAAAGAGCAAGGAGGGCGGCAGGTAGCTTAGTGGGTAAGAGCGTTGTGCCAGTAACCGAAAGGTCGCTGGTTCTAATCCCCGAGCCGACTAGGTGAAAAATCTGTCGATGTGCCCTTAAGCAAGGCACTTAACCCTAATTGCTCCTGTAAGTCGCTCTGGATAAGAGCGTCTGCTAAATGACGTAAATGTAAATGTAAATAAAAGGGCTGTATAAAAATGCATTGACATTTATACTCAGCTATAAATTAGAAATGAAGCAACACAATGTTTACAAATACTTACGCCTTTCTGTCAGTGTTCAGTAACACCCTAACTGTTGAGTAACAAGTACCCCCAACTAATGTCACTCCTTCTCCCTCTTCATGTGGTCAAACTACTTACTTGACATTAAGAAAGGACATCTTTCCAGACAAGTCTTCCCTCTTCATAGAAGAATCTCAATGAAGCTTTTGGGCACTATTCCTGTCCCTCTGTCTGTTTGAGGGCCTTCTCCCTGCAACATAGAGAATGTACATGACATCCAGCTGATGCAATACACTCCATAATTCATCCATTTCTCAAGGACTGTAGCAGACAGGTGGTGTGGAGTAGACAGAAGCATGGCTCTGACCTTTGGCTACAGCCTGCCTAGCTGGCCGGACACTCTGGGGAAAGCCTCCCACCACTGGTGTGCATGGCCAAAGAGCTCCATTTTCATGTCATCTGACCATAGCACCACCTGGAGTTTGATAAACGTTATTGGCACTTGGATTGGAACCGGTGCTATGGTCAGAGGACATGAAAATAGAGCTGTTTGGCCATGCACACCAGTGGTGGGTTTGGTGTTGAAAAACTGAAGCATATGCAGAAAAGTACCTCATACCTACTGTAAAATATGGTGGTGGATCTTTGATGTTATGGGGCTATTTTGCTTCCACTGGTCCTGGGGCCCATGTTAAGGTCAACGGCATCATGAACTTTACCCAGTACCAGGATATTTGAGACAGAAACCTGGTTGCCTCTGCCAGGAGGCTGACACTTGGCCGCAGGTGGATCTTCCAGCAAGACAATAACCCCAAGCACTAATCAAAATCAACAAGGAAATGGTTAATTGACCACAAAATCGTCATTTTGCAATGGCCATCTCAGTCTCCGGACTTGAACCCCATTGAATCCCTGTGGTTTTAATTGAGGAGGGCAGTCCATCAGAGCAGACGAAGGATATCAAGGATCTGGAAAGATTCTGTATAGAGGAATGGTCTAAGATCCCTCCCAATGTGTTCTCAATCTCATAAAACATTTTAGAAAAAGGCTCAGTGCCATTATCCTCGCAAGGGGAGGGTGCTAGATTTTTTTTATTACTTGTTAAACAAAATCTATTTCTCTGGGCAATTGTATTAGTATAAAATAATATAATTTCCCAATTTTTTGGAGCATACAATATAGCTCAGTATTTGTATTAATTAGTTTATAGTCTTTTTTGCTCATCTTTATTAAGGGTGCCAATAATTATGAACCTGCCTGTATATCATGTTTTATTGTGGACCTCAGTCTCATCTTCTCAATTACTACTGCAACTTCTCTAATTCCTCCAATGTCCTCTGGCTGACATTGTCATTGGATATTGATGTGATACAACATCAACATTCTGAGTAAACCTCCAGGTGACAACACTATATATTAGTTCCTGTTAGTGTATGTACAGTATGATGCAGGTATATGATATGGTTAATAGCAGCAAAGCTTATTTTCTACAAAGAGGCAGATAAATCAATTGTCTTGCCACTGTAAAATCCTTTCTTACATGTAAACAGTCAATGGGTGACTGGGTGTGTTAGCTATCTATCAGTGATGGTTTGTAATGTACAGTGCCTTTGCTAAGTGGTCGTGAAGTCTCATAGACTGTACCAATAACTGATGAAGGTCTGGACTCTGAAAGGTGACATCAGGGTAAAAGCATTATATGCATAATCAAAACCCCACCACATCGACATTTTATAAAAAATAATATAAACTCTCTATCCAGATGAGAAAATAGAACAGATAATACTGCAATATCACACCAACCTCTCCTTTTCATTTAATTAATTTGCTTTTAAGTCGTGGTCAAAGAAATGGGAGCTTCTCAGGGGTGGGCTATAGCAGTGTACGCCGTGCAATGGATGGGCCAATGCATCCCCCTTTGCTGAGAGAGAGAGAGAGAGAGAGAGAGAGAGAGAGAGAGAGAGAGAGAGAGAGAGAGAGAAGGAAAGAGAGAGAGAAAGAGAGAGAGAGAGAGAGAGAAATAAAGAGCTCCCTCTGCTGGAACCGTTGTGCTCTACGTCTACATTGAAAACCTTACGCACTGAACAAAAATATAAATGCAACATGTGAAGTGTTGGTCCCATGTTTCATGAGCTGAAATAAAAGATCCCAGAAATGTTTCATACGCACAAAAAGCTTATTTCTCTCAAATGTTGTGCACAAATTTGTTTAAATCCCTGTTAGTGAGCATTTTAGACTTTGTCAAGATAATCCATCCACCTGACAGGTTTACATATCAAGAAGCTGATTAAACAGCATGATCATTACACAGGTGCACCTTGTGCTCGGGACAATAAAAGGCCACTCTAAAATGTGCAGTTTTGTCACACAACACAATGCCACAGACGTCTCAAGTTTTGAGGGAGTTTGCAATTATCATGATGACTGCAGGAATGTCCACCAGAGCTGTTGCCAGATAATTAAATGTTAATTTCTCTACCAAAACGTTGTTTTAGAGAATTTGGCAGTACGTCCAACCAGGCTCACATCTGCAGACCACGTGTAACCACGCCAGCCCAGGACCTCCACACAAGGCTTCTTTACCTGCGGGATCATCTGAGGGGAGGGGGACGCGGCGGGGTGCTGAGGAGTATTTCTGTCTGTAATAAAGCTGTTTTGTGGGGAAAAACTCATTCTGATTGGCTGGGCCTGGCTCCCAAGTGGGTGGGCCTATGCCCTCCCAGGCCCACCCATAGCTGCACCCCTGCCCAGTTGTGAAATCCATAGATTAGGGTCTAATTTATTTATTTCAATTGACTAATTTCCTTATATGAACTGTAACTCTTTGAAATTGTTGCATGTTACATTTATATTTTTGTTGAGTATAGATTCACATGCGCAACAAAACTATGTTTACTGAGTGAAACAAACATGCTTTCTTACTACAGTGGAAGAGTATTGTATTTTATCTATCCAGGAATCCATCTGGTTTTGAATCTATCCCAAAATTGGTGGACAGTTGATGTGAACTTAGAATGTGCTGAGGTAAATGATGACATGTCCAGAGGGGTATCGTACGAAGCAAGCTATATCTACTCAGGGTTTTCTAAAGCTAACCAGCTTCCGTTAGCTTCACATTCCAGCTCAGGCTTCATCTGTAGGCCTACTACGACGGTGAATATTGCTCGTCCGCTTGCCTCTAACTCTAGCAGGCTTGTAACTGCACGTGGATGTCGTGCATGGCTAGTCAAATGCCAAAGCCTTTATTGAGACAATGCTGAAAAATCTATCCATGGGCGAGTCAGTGCCTCATTTTCATTTGTGTCGAATCAAAATAAAATAAAAGTTATCTTGCAATTCAGCAGGCTATGGTGTGAAATAGGCTTTTAGAAGTTCCATCTTTATTTTATTACTTATTGTTAATGCCGTCTTTGGTGTGCTTATCAATGCACAAGCAAAGTTTAAAATGCATTCTGACATTACTAAGTGTGTAATGTGATATATTTTAACATTACTATTTTTAACACAAAACAAACATTTGATTAATACAATTTTTAATCAGTCATCTTCCTCAAATGAAGGGGATGACGACGCAATCTTTGCAAGGGGGAGGGAATCTGAATTCATTGGTCCTCAACTCGCGGCTCAGTCAATTCATTCCGGCTAAGTGGAGTTAGCCTGCCCCAGAGCAGGTTTCTGAAGGATTCATTGCCATAGAAATTTACTTGGCTAAAAGGTGAGCCACTTTCCTATGACTGGTTATCCCGAGTTGAACTCACAGTTGACTAAAGTTACCTTGCTAACTCCTCAAAGCTGCTTTGTAGGATACCCCGCTTTCACACTGACAGCAAAGAAAATATCAGACGACCAGTTTGTCTGCTGACCTGGGAGAAAAAAAAGCTTTGAAGGGTTTGAAGAATTTGAACAGTCAACTTAAAAACTAATTCAATACAGTGTTCCCATTACCTAACATCCCTTTCTTAAAGTTTGGATTAGATTCAGATGTTCAAAACAACACATTGTTGTCCATTTAATATATAGCTTTCTGTCATGATAAAGAAGGCATAATACTTGACTTATCTAATATTCACTGAGTATACCAGACATTAGGAATGCCTTCATAATATTGAGTTGCACCTTAATTGGGGAGAACGGGCTTGTGGTAATGACTGGAGCGGAATCTGTGGAATGGTATCAAATACATGGTTTCCAGGTGTTTGATGCCATTCCATTCCATTTTCTCTGTTCCGGACATTATTATGAGCTGTGTCAAGTTGGCTGGATCCTTTGGGTGGTGCACCATTCCTGATACACATGGGGAAACTGTTGAGCATGAAAAACCCAACAGTGTTGCAGTTCTTGACACAAACAGTTGCGCCTGGCACCTTCTACCATACCCCATTCACAGACACTTACATTTTTTGTCTTGCCCATTCACCCTCTGAATGGAACACATACACAATCTACATCTCCATTGTCTCAAGGGTTAAAAATCCTTCTTTAACCTGTCTCCTCCCCTTTATCAAGTGACTCAATAAGGGATCATAGCTTTCACCTGGATTCACCTGGTCAGTATATGTCAAGGAAAGAGCAGGTGTTCTTAATGTTTTGTCCATTCAGTGTATATCTCATGTAGAAAAACAACATAACAAAAACATAAGTGTTGTTGATCTGTGCTGTAGTCACACATGTAATATGTAAGGCTTTTATGTACACATATATACATTAAATACATTGATATTTTTAATAACTGTGTTTCACTAGTTGACAACACATCCTGTCTGACATAGTGTGATGTGTGTCTCGGGCAAGTGGGTGGAATGTTGTTGGAGTGCATGGAGTCCATTGATTGTATACTGACTCATCAGGTTCTGTAGCTGGACATTAGACCTATTGACCAGGCATAGAAAACATGGTCAAAACAAGATCAGAGGTTAACACACATTTTGAATGTCGTTTTTAAACCTTCAATCTTCTGGTTTTATAGAGATTCCCTACAAACTCAGGCTGTAGATGTGTGGTTGAGGAGGGTTCTTCTGGTCCACTCATAAGCCAGGAATAGAGCTCCGTTGGAGGGGAAGGCCCGCAGGACGGTAGGGGTTAGACCACAATACAGAGCAGGAACACCTGGAACAGAGGCAATACATCATCAAGCCCATACATGTGAACTCTAAAGGGGCTCAAACTACAAAGCTGAGGCACCACAGGAGGTTGGTGGCACCTTAATTGGGGAGGACGGCCTCATGGTAACGGCTGGAGTGGAATAAGTGGAATGGTATCAAATACATCAAACACGTGGTTTCCATGTGTTTGATGCCATTCCATTCGCTCCAGCCATTATTATGAGCCGTCCTCCCCTCAGCAGCCTCCACTATGAGGGACAATCCTAATCTTCTGTAGCTAGTGAGTTAATTAATTTCTGTTATCTGGAAAAGAAAGCTGCCAACATGAGTAAATAAGCAAATTATATGGCAATAACTCAATCAGAAGTTTACTGATGAACACATTTGAGATTGACAGAATCCCTGCAGTTTAGAAGACCTGGGGTATAGAATCAGATTATGAAAAAGAATGTGGAAGAGTATGTTCTCACCTTCTGTCCTTATGATACAGAGCAGTGTTCTGATAAACCCAGCCTGCTTGCCTGACATAGATAGAACCTGGATTCTGGATTTGACTGAATCAATGGGGTACACTGCCAACCAAAAGGCAGCCCCCCCAACTCCTCCACTGATTAACAGCGGGACAGCATCTATCAAAGACAAAAACAGACAATAAAATCAGTTGTGTAAAGCTATACCATAGACATCTATCTAATATGGAGTTTGCTGAATAGCTAAATGAGAAGATGAATCCCTTCAGTGGAGTCATAAGGAATGGACTCACCCAACTCATCCTTGGACTGGCCAGGCTTTGTAAAGAGGGTTCTGCAGATCTCATAGCCCCCAAAGAAGAGGAAGTATCCAGGCACCTCTCTGAGCCAGGTGCTAGTCATGCCCTGGAAGAGGCCTTGAGGACCATCCGTCTTCAATATGTCCCTCACCACTGACCAGGTGGAACTGGGAGAAGGAGAGACAGGGGAAAGTGCACCAGAATACAGCCAAACACATCATCTATTATTACATTGCACAACGTCTTACTTGTGCATTATACATTGTGCATAATGTGCTTTCGAGTATGTACGGTATTATGGTTTTCCTAAGATATATTTCATATACAAACTACACATGTTTTTGCACAGGGTTTGAGCAAGATACGCAATAAGAGATGACCTCCCACCCACGTGTACTATTTGTCAATAGTGTTGAACCACAATGACAACATGATCCCGTTGTACTGTCCATATAAGACCACTGGAGAACAGTTGCGATGCTTACATGTGTGACGCCAGGGAGGTCTTCCCCACCATCCTCATCTCATGCACAGCCTGCATGCGACACTTGACCAGCTCTGTGGGACACAAAACCAGCGAGGAGAAGACCGACGCCAGGGACCCAGACAGGGCATTCTGCAGGTCACTGTGACAAAGATGTTATATATGAGAGAAAAGAGAAACAGCAGCAAGATGAAAAGACCGCTTTGCATTCGTAAGCACTCAGCCAGACACATGGTGAAGGGGAGAGGGATGAGATGAGAATGGTTAGACAAAGATCTTCTGTTGCCAACCTGAGGTGAGACACTTTCTCCAGCCCAAAGACTCTCCTGGTGAGCTGCTGGCAGGTCCCGTAGCAGGCGAAGAGCACAGCGTTCTCTGCCACGTTGGCCAGAAGAGCAGGCACGCTTCCCTGGTAGAGCCCCCGGAGCCCATCGTGGCGGTACGTCTTCAGGGAACAGTCCAGGAAGCCATGGTACAGACTGGGGAACGTCTGCATCTTCACCTTGACCGTGTCAAAGGGCTGACCGCTCAGCACACACGCAACACCCCCTATGTGAGAGGAGAGATTTCCAATGTCACCATGAAGGACCTCAACCTTTTCTTCCACTCTATGTTCATGGTTAAAAAATTTACGTTTGCTGAATGAGAGCCATCCTGTCCAGCTGCATCATTCACTAGATGTTTCTATTGAACAACAAAACCAACCTTGTGTTGTACATGTGTAAATCAAGAGTCATCAAGTTAAATCTATGGAAAAGTAGGCGATGGTAGGCAATTTAAGTAATTAAAGATTTTACTTGCCTGCTGCCCCAGCAGTGAGGTTTATGATTGCGTCGGTCATGGGATGTAACGTACATTCCTCCTCCACGCCCATTGTGTCCAGAGACTCAGAGATGCACACTCACTGACGTTGATGGATATGATGAAATCTTTGACTTTTCAGGCAAACTTTTGTTGGATAATAAATAACCTACAAAAGAGCAACGTGTTCAACTACACTCTGCGGTGTATTTGGTGTAGTGCATGTGGGGAAAGGTGGGTTGCAGATTATAGTCTCAAGACTCAAGGGGTGGAGCTATTTATAGTTGTCGAAAAAGATTAATGATTAATCTTGAAGATTAAAGCCAGGATTCAATCAATTGCAGATAGTGGCTTTCCAGAGAGCACTTTCAGGGTCCAAAGCATACAATTTCTTAGGGATGAGAATACTTCTTAGCAGTGAAATTCTTAAATTCTCAGAATTGTGATATGTTCCTCATATTAAGTGTAATCATTTGTTTAAAAGTCACTACTAAAGATCCACGCCTGTCACAACAGTAGTGTAAGTTGCGCTGGATAAGAGCATTTGCTAAACGTAAAAATGTAAATGTAAATTCAAAATCATACAATGTTGCATAAAGTTTCATACATTTACCACTAAAGAAAGGCCACAATAAAAATACAATTGGTAATTTCCATGCAGGGAATAAATCAATTTGGATCCACACAGAACGTAAAAATCTAATTATTTATTTTTAAATCAAAGGCATCCTAAACATACAAAACAAATTGCGCAGGTGCTAAGAAAAATCCCCACCTTGTCCAAAAGATGTAGCGTCAACATTGGTCAAGAGGTGGACAAATGTTAACATCTAAAATGTCATTCCACTTATCCAAATTAACAAAAACAAATATAGGACCCATTTCATCATAATTCCTTTCAGCCATAAAACAGTGAAATGGATCAGTCCTGCCTCAAACGCACAGGTAGTTGGAATAATAAGCCATGGCAATGTTACATGAATACCTGGTTGTCAGACTGGACATCTACCTCAAGTCTATGGATTGTGTGTCTACCCATACAATTCCCTCAAATGCAAACTTGCAATTCCATGAAATGTGGATCCCTGTAAAATAGAAAAATAAAATCTAAATCTATTTCAATAGCCATAGAGTAACACACACAGTATTTTATAGGGTATGAACCCTTATGCGATCACTGTGAATAGGTTTGTTCAACTGAAAAAAGCAAAGGGATCAGGAAAAACACTGGAGAGCAAGGTGTCAAAGAACCAAATGACAGCCAGAAAGAAACTACAGTGAGAAAACGGTTTCAAAACCAATTTGATGTTTTCTTCTGGGATAGTTGAACTAGGTGAAACCTATAGATAGGTGTGCTCACATCTAATGGCCAGTGTCTTAACCAACCACAATACAATTTTCTATTAGTCATCCTCCTCATCCTCATCATCATCTTCATCATCATCTTCCTCATCATCGTCATCTTCAGCCTTCTTCGATTTAGAGGCTCCTGCCCCGCCCAGTTTTCCCTTTCCTCCTTTGTAATCTGCCACATCCTAGAAACAGTAAGCAAAGGTGTCTTGAATAAAAACAAGTCACATTTTCAACCCCTTGGAAAAATCACAGGTTTTGCAATATTTAGCCAGTGATTCCTTGCATATAGGGTCTGACACCACAGTCAGACCACTTACAGGGGTAAAAATCCCATTCAATTACATTTCCTTTGAGACAAATACAGAGTCCCCAATGCCGTTACCTTATTGTATTTTTCCTTGAGTTTGTTGGCTTTGGCAAGATATGGCTGCTTATTGGAGTCTGTCAAATTGTTCCACATCTCTCCAAGCTTCTTTGCCACATCCCCAATGCCAAAGGTTGGGTGCTGGGCTTTAATATTGGGGCGCTGCTCAGCACAGAAAACAAAGAACCCTGATCTGTATAAAAGAAGGAATGCTGTCGTTACTGATTGTTGAAGTACTTCAAAAATTAATCATATATTGTTTTGAATTGTCCAGGAGCCCTGAACTCCAGGGGGCCCCCCATTGATTTTGTTAGTCACTCACTCATATCATATGAACTTGGCAAACTGCAAATTTCTCTCTGCCCCATGGTAAAATTTGAAGAAATGCATGAAAATATACTGGGGGAAAAAAATGCAACATGGGAGGGCATAGGCATACCCACTTGGGAGCCAGGTCCAGCCAATCAGAATGAGTTTTTCCCCACAAAAGGGCTTTATTACAGAAATAAATACTCCTCCACGTGGTTACACGCGGTTGTGAGGCCGGTTGTATGTACTGCCAAATTCTCTAAAACAATGCTTATGGTAGAGAAATGAATATTACATTCTCTGGCAACAGCTCTGGTGGACATTCCTGCAGTCAGCATGCAAATTGCACGCTCCCTCAAAAGTTGAGACATCTGTGGCATTGTGTTGTGTGGCAAAACTGCACATTTTAGAGTGGCCTTTTATTGTCCCCAGCACAAGGTGCACCTGTGTAATGATCACACGGTTTAATCAGCTTCTTGATATGCCACACCGGTCAGGTGGATGGATTATTTTACAAACGATGAAATGCTCACTAACAGGGATGTAAAGAAATTTGTGCACAAAATTGGAGAGAAATAATCTTTGTATGTATGGAACATTTCTGGAATCTTTTATTTCAGCTCATGAAACATGGGACCAGCACTTTACATGTTGCATTTATATTTTTGTTCAGTGTAGTTTTAAAAACTGCCAGATTCTCTCCACTCCATGGTAAATGTATAGAATTGCAGGAACTATACTTTAAAACTTAAATTCCTCTCTGCTGTCAAGAGGGGGAACACTAAAATGTTTTACCCGTAAGGTGGGGGGCCCCCAAACCAAATATTGCGCTTAGAGCCCCCAAAAACATAGGTCAGACTCTGGAATTGTCTAACAAATCAGCATAAACCAATATACACTGAGAACACCTTCCTAATATTGAGTTGCGCATAGATGATTACTGTATTTTAGGAATAGACATACGGAGGTCTCTTTGGAGCATTAGGATCCTTCATAGATGATTACAGTATTTTAGCAATAGACATACGGAGGTCTCTTTGGAGCATTAGGATCCTTCTTTGCCTTCTTGCCCCTCTTTCCAGAAGGACCATAGCTCATCATTTCCGAATCATAGCGAGTTTTGTCCTGCTTGGCCTGGTCCACAAACTTTGACTTCTCCTTTGGAGACATTGTCTGCAAAACAAACAGAGTGCCAAATAAAATGTTAAGTTGGTGTAGGGATAGATAATTATTTATTTTCAATGAAATGGCCTATCATGACAAAATCTGAACGGCTTATTCAACTCTCCATGCTGCTCCTAAAATCAAAGTAGGAAACTACGTGCCAGCTTATTCAAGAAAATACATTGTCATCTCATCCACTGCCAAAACACACATCCATGATTCATTCGAATAAATTATTTGTAGTGCTGGTGATGCAACTCATATAGGTGTAACAGATCCCGGCTTAGGACCACGTCAACAGATAATAGTATCCTGTAAAATGAGAAAATATGAGACTGGAAATAAGGTGTCTGGTTCATGGACAGCATCGCTCAGAATTGATTGAACATCTAAAAAATCTATTTTGCATTTTCCTTTTGGTATCAAAAATTATAATTTCACACAAAAAGAACCACTCACATATACACTACATGGCAAAAAGTATGTGGACACCTGCTCGTCGAACATCTAATTCCAAAATCATGGGCATTAATATGGAGTTGGTCCGCCCTTCACTGCTATAACAGCCTCCACTCTTCTGGGAAGGCTTTCCACTAGACGTTGGAACATTGCTGCGGGGACTTTCTTCCATTCAGCCACGAGCATTAGTGAGGTCGGGCACTGATTATGGGAGATTAGGCCTGGCTTGCAGTCAGCGTTCCAATTCATCCCAAAGGTGATCGATGGGGTTGAGATCAGGGCTCTGTGCAGGCTAGTCAAGTTCTTCCACACCGATCTCGACAAACCATTTCTGTATGGACCTCACTTTGTGCACGGGAGCATTGTCATGCTGAAACAGGAAAGGGCCTTCCCCAAACTGTTGCCACAAGTTGGAAGCACAGAATAGTCTAGAATGTCATTGTATGCTGTAGCGTTAAGATTTCCCTTCACTGGAACTAAGGGGCCTAGCCCGAACCATGAAAAACGGCCCCATACCATTATTCCTCCTCCACCAAACTTTACAGTTGGCACTGCATTCGAGCAGGTAGCGTTCTCCTGGCATCCGCCAAACCCGGATTTGTCCATCAGACTGCCAGATGGTGAAGCGTGATTCATCACTCCAGAGAACGCTTTTCCACTGCTGCAGAGTCCAATGGCGGTAAGCTTTACACCACTCCAGCCAACACTTGGCATTGCACATGGTGATCTTAGGCTTGTGTGCGGCTGCTGGCCATGGAAACCAATTTCATGAAGCACCCGACAAACAGTTCGTGCTGACGTTGCTTCCAGAGTTTGGAACTCGGTAGTGAGTGTTGCAACCGAGGACAGACGATTTTTACACGCTTCAGCATTCGGTGGTCCGGTTATGTGAGCTTGTGTGGCCTACCACTTAGTTGCTGAGTGGTGTTGCGCCTAGACATTTCCACTTCACAATAACAGCACTTACAGTTGACCGGGGCAGCTCTAGCAGGGCAGATATTTGAAGAACTGACCTGTTAGAAAGGTGGCATCCTATGACTGTGCCACGTTGAAAGTCACTGAGCTCTTCAGTAAGGCCATTCTACTGCCAGTGTTTGTCTATGGAGATTGCATGGCTGTGTGCTCAATTTTATACACCTGTCAGCAACGGCTGTGGCTGAAATAGCTGAATCCACTAATTTGTGTATATACAGTGCATTCGGAAAGTATTAATTAGGCCCTAATCTATGGATTTCACATGACTGGGCAGGGGCGCAGACATGGGTGGGCCTGGGAGGGCATAGGCCAACCCACTTGGGAGCCAGGCCCAGTCAATCAGAATGAGTTTTTCCCCACAAAAGGGGTTTATTAGACAGAAATACTCCTCAGTTTCATCAGCTGTTCGGGTGGCTGGTCTCAGACGATCCCGCAGGTGAAGAAGCCGTATGTGGAGGTCCTGGGCTGGCGTGGTTACACGTCGTCTGCGGTTGTGAGGCCGGTTGGACGTACTGCCAAATTCTCTAAAACAACGTTGGAGGAAGCTTATGGTAGAGAAATTAATATTACATTTTCTGGCAACAGCTCTGGTGGACATTCCTGCAGTCAGCATGCCAATTGCACGCTCCCTCAAAACATCTGTGGCATTGTGTTGTGACAAAACTGCACATTTTAGAGTGGCCTTTTAGTGTCCCCAGCACAAGGTGCACCTGTAACGATCATGCTGTTTAATCAGCTTCTTGATATGCCACACCTGTCAGGTGGATGGATTATCTTGGCAAAGGAGAAATGCTCACTGACCGTTAGTATATTTTACTTACAAGTAACGATAAATTGCTTAAGTTTATACATAATACCGACCTGTAAAACAGGAGAAATGATCCGACTGGAAATAAGGTGTCTGGTTCGTTGACAGCTCTGCTCAGAATGAGGAAGCAGCGCCAAAGTCAAAGTACACTACACAGTGCCTTCGGAAAATACATAGACCCCTACGTTACAGCCTTATTATCAAATAGATTTTTTTTAAATTAGCAATCTACACACAATACCCCATAATGACAAAGTGAAAACAGATTTTTAGAGATGTTTGCAAAATGTATTAAATATAAAAAAACATACGTTATTTACATAAGTATTCAGACCATTTGCTATGAGACTTGAAATTGAGCTCAGGTGCATCCTGTTTCCATTGATCATCCTTGAGATGTTTCTACAACTTGGAGTCCACCTGTGGTAAATTCTATGATTTGGAAAGGCAAACACCGGTCTATATAAAGGTCCCACAGTTGACAGTGCATGTCAGAGCAAAAACCAAGCCATGAGGTCGAAGCAATTGTCCGTAGAGCGCTGAGACAGGATTGTGTCAAGGCACCGATCTGGGGAAGGGTACCAAAACATTTCTGCAGCATTGAAGGTTCCCAAGAACACAGTGGCCTCCATCATTCTTAAATGGAAGAAGTTTGAAACCACCAAGACTCTTCTTAGAGCTGGCCGCCCGGCCAAACTGAGCAAACGGGGGAGAAGGGCCTTGGTCAGGAAGGTAACCAAGATCCAGATGGTCACTGACAGAGCTCCAGAGTTCCTCTGTGGAGATGAGAGAACCTTCCATTTTTTACATTTACATTTTTAGTCATTTAGCAGACGCTCTTATCCAGAGCGACTTACAGTTAGTGAATACATTTTTTATTTATTTTTTTATACTGGCCCCCCATGGGAAACAAACCCACAACCCTGGCGTTGCAAACGCCATGCTCTATCAACTGAGCTACATCCCTGCCGGCCATTCCCTCCCCTACCCTGGACGACGCTGGGCCAATTGTGCGCCGCCCATGAGTCTCCCGGTCGCGGCCGGCTGCGACAGAGCCTGGATTCGAACCAGGATCTCTAGTAGCACAGTTAGCACTGCGATGCAGTGCCTTAGACCACTGCGCCACTCAGGAGCTGGTGAACCTTCCAGAAGGACAGCCATCTTTGCAGCACTCCACCAATCAGGCCTTTATGGTAGTGGCAAGAAGGAAGCAACTCCTCAGTAAAAGGCACATGACAGCACGCTTGGAGTTACCAAAAGGCACCTAAAGACTCTCAGACCATGAGAAACAAGATTGTCTGGTCTGATGAAACCAAGATTGAACTGGCCTGAATACCAAGCGTCACGTCTGGAGGAATCCTGGCACCATCCCTACGGTGAAGCATGGTGGTGGCAGCATCATTCTGTGGGGATGTTTTTCAGTGGCAGGGACTGGGAGACTAGTCAGGATTGAGGGAATGATGAACGGAGCAAAGTACTGAGAGATCCTTGATGAAAACCTGCTCCAGAGCGCTCAGGACCTCAGACTGGGGCAAAGGTTCACCTTCCAACAGGACAACAACCCTAAGCACAGAGCCAAGACAATGCAGGAGTGGCTTCGGGACAAGTCTCTGAATGTCCTAGAGTGGCCCAGCCAGAGCCCGGACTTGAACCCGATCGAACATCTCTGAGAGACCTGAAAATACCTGTGCAGCAACGCTCCCTATCCAACCTGACAGAGCTTGAGAGGATCTGCAGAGATGAATGGGAGAAACTCCCCAAATGCAGGTGTGCCAAGCTTGTAGGGTCATACGCAAGAAGAGTTTAAGGTTTAAATCGCTGCCAAAGATGCTTCAACAAAGTACTGAGTAAAGGGTCTGAATACTTATGTAAATGTGATATTTCAGTTTGATTTTTTATAAATTAGCAAAATTTCTAACAACCAGTTTTTGCTTTGTCATTATGGGCTATTGTGTGTGGTTTGATGAGGGAAAAAAACAATTTAATCAATTTTAGAATAAGGCTGTAACGTAACAAAATGTGGGAAAAGTAAAGGGGTCTGAATACTTTCCGAATGCACTGTATATACATAAAAGTATGTGGACACCCCTTCAAATGAGTGGATTCAGCTATTTCAGCCACAACCGTTGCTGACAGGTGTATAAAATCGAGCACACAGCCATACAATCTCCATAGACAAACATTGGCAGTAGAATGGCCTTACTGATGAGCTCAGTGACTTTCAATGTGGCACCGTCATAGGATGCCACTTTTCCAACATGTCAGTTCGTCAGATTTCTGCCCTGCTAAAGCTGCCCCGGTCAACTGTAAGTGCTGTTATTGTGAAGTGGAAACATCTAGAAGCAACAACAGCTCAGCCGCGAAGTGATAGGCCACACAAGCTCACATAATGGGACCACAGTGCTGAAGCACGTAAAAATAGTCTGTCCTCGGTTGCAACACTCACTACCGAGTTCCAAACTGCCTCTGGAAGCAACGTTAGCACAAGAACGGGAGCTTCATGAAATGGGTTTCCATGGCCCAGCAGCCGCTCACAAGCCTAAAATCACCATGCGCAATGCCAAGCTTCGGCTGGAGTGGTGTAAAGCTCGCCGCCATTGGACTATGCAGCAGTGGAAACGCATTCTCTGGAGTGATGAAGCACACTTCACCATCTGGCAGTCCGATGGCGAATCTGGGTTTGGCAGATGCTGGGAGAACGCTACCTGTCCCAATGCAGTGCCAACTGTAAAGTTTGGTGGAGGAGGAATTAATGTTATGGGGCTGTTTTTCATGGTTCGGGCTAGGCCCCTTAGTTCCAGTGAAGGGAAATCTTAACACTACAGCATACAATAACATTCTAGACTATTCTGTGCTTCCAACTTTGTGGCAACAGTTTGGGGAAGGCCCTTTCCTGTTTCAGCATGACAATGCCCCCGTGCACAAAGCGAGGTCCATACAGAAATGGTTTGTCTAGATAGGTGTGGAAGAACTTGACTGGCCTGCACAGAGCCCTGATCTTAACCCCATCGAACACCTTTGGGATGATTTGGAACGCCGACTATGAGTCAGGCCTAATCGCCCAACATCAGTGCCCAACCTCACTAATGCTTGTGGATGAATGGAAGCAAGTCCCCGCATTATGTGCCAATATCTAGTGGACAGCCTTCCCAGTAGAGTGGAGGCTGTTATAGCAGCGAAGGGGGGACCAACTCCATATTAATGTCCATGATTTTGGAATGACATGTTCTACGAGCAGGTGTCCACATACTTTTGGTATTGTAGTGTACATCACCAATCAGAGCTGCCAAATGTCAGTCTCCCCCTTGTGGTGACACTTGGTATAAATACCTCCAATGTAATGTCTGGAGGACATACAGTATATTCATAAACATAATATTAATAAAATAAAACGTAAAATTAACACAAAACTGTGACCATACATTTTGTGTGCGTCACATAGGCCTATGTCCTCTTACCTTCCATCTTCCAGAGCACTTCTTGGAAAACTCTGAAAAGTTCACTGGGATCTCTGGATTCTTCTTTTTGTGTTCTTCTCGGCAGGTTTGAACAAAGTAGGCATAGGCAGACATCTTGCCCTTTGGCTTACGAGCGTCACCCTTGGCCATCCTGAAAAATGGTGGATGTTCTCTTGCACCACCAGAAAATCTTCCACCAGCTCCTACAAGACAAACAGACATTAAAAGCTTAATGAAACACTTACTCTAGAGTCTGGATCCTAAATGCACAGTTCGGGGAAACCGAGGAACAAAGTAACATGGTGTCAGTTGTAACAACTAAATAACTCAAATTAAAAATCACTTTGAAAGACGTTATTCAATATTTTAATGTTTGGTAGTGTCTCTACTCTAGGACTTTTTGTTTAAATCCATAAATTATATTTTGTTTTATCGACCCCCCAAAAATTGAGGCCGAATATTTTAATTGCGCCTCAATTTTGTATGTGTTCTTTATTATCGACCTGTGGAACATTCTCCATGTATCTAATCATGCAATATAATGTGTATCAGTAAGAAGAGGTCTTTTGATTTGTTTAGTTGATTACCAACCAGTAATTGTTGTATTTTCTCACAAGACTCAGACAAAATATTAGATAAATGTTACAATTGACCTCTTACCTAAAATGCTATGGTATGATATTTAGACCCATTCACATAATCATATACAGTGGGGAAAAAAAGTATTTAGTCAGCCACCAATTGTGCAAGTTCTCCTTCTTAAAAAGATGAGAGAGGCCTGTAATTTTCATCATAGGTACATGTCAACTATGACAGACAAAATGAGAAGAAAAAAAATCCAGAAAATCACATTGTAGGATTTTTAATGAATTTATTTGCAAATTATGGTGGAAAATAAGTATTTGGTCAATAACAAAAGTTTCTCAATTCTTTGTTATATACCCTTTGTTGGCAATGACACAGGTCAAACGTTTTCTGTAAGTCTTCACAAGGTTTTCACACACTGTTGCTGGTATTTTGGCCCATTCCTCCATGCAGATCTCCTCTAGAGCAGTGATGTTTTGGGGCTGTCGCTGGGCAACACGGACTTTCAACTCCCTCCAAAGATTTTCTATGGGGTTGAGATCTGGAGACTGGCTAGGCCACTCCAGGACCTTGAAATGCTTCTTACGAAGCCACTCCTTCGTTGCCCGGGCGGTGTGTGTTGGGATCATTGTCATGCTGAAAGACCCAGCCACGTTTCATCTTCAATGCCCTTGCTGATGGAAGGAGGTTTTCACTCAAAATCTCACGATACATGGCGCCCATTCATTCTTTCCTTTACACGGATCAGTCGTCCTGGTCCCTTTGCAGAAAAACAGCCCCAAAGCATGATGTTTCCACCCCCATGCTTCACAGTAGGTATGGTGTTCTTTGGATGCAACTCAGCATTCTTTGTCCTCCAAACACGACGAGTTGAGTTTTTACCAAAAAGTTCTATTTTGGTTTCATCTGACCATATGACATTCTCCCAATCCTCTTCTGGATCATCCAAATGCACTCTAGCTAACTTCAGACGGGCCTGGACATGTACTGGCTTAAGTAGGGGGACACGTCTGGCACTGCAGGTTTTGAGTCCCTGTTACTGATGGTAGGCTTTGTTACTTTGGTCCCAGCTCTCTGCAGGTCATTCACTAGGTCCCCCCGTGTGGTTCTGGGATTTTTGCTCACCGTTCTTGTGATCATTTTGACCCCACGGGGTGAGATCTTGCGTGGAGCCCCAGATCGAGTGAGATTATCAGTGGTCTTGTATGTCTTCCATTTCCTAGTAATTGCTCCCACAGTTGATTTCTTCAAACCAAGCTGCTTACCTATTGCAGATTCAGTCTTCCCAGCCTGGTGTAGGTCTACAATTTTGTTTCTGGTGTCCTTTGACAGTTCTTTGGTCTTGGCCATAGTGGAGTTTGGAGTGTGACTGTTTGAGGTTGTGGACAGGTGTCTTTTATACTGATAACAAGTTCAAACAGGTGCCATTAATACAGGTAATGAGTGGAGGACAGAGGAGCCTCTTAAAGAAGAAGTTACAGGTCTGTGAGAGCCAGAAATCTTGCTTGTTTGTAGGTGACCAAATACTTATTTTCCACCATAATTTGCAAATAAATTAATTAAAAATCCTACAATGTGATTTTCTGGAGAAAAAAAATCTAATTTTGTCTGTCATAGTTGACGTGTACCTATGATGAAAATTACAGGCCTCTCATCTTTTTAAGTGGGAGAACTTGCACAATTGTTGGCTGACTAAATACTTTTTTTCCCCCACTGTAAATTGTCTTTACAAGTTTTTCAGTACAACTAAGATGATTTTACCTTAGAATCTTCTAAAATAACAATCTTAAACTTCAAACTTTTGAATGCTAGTATATATATCACTACCGTTCAAAAGTTTGGGGTCACTTAGAAATGTCCTTGTTTTCGAAAGAAAAGCAATTTTTGTCCATTAAAATAAGATCAAATTGATCAGAAAATACAGTGTAGACATTGTTAATGTTGTAAATCGATATTGTAGCTGGAAACGGCTGATTTTTATGGAATATCTACATAGGCGTACAGAGGCCCATTATCAGCAACCGTCAGTCCTGTGTTCCAATGGCACGGTGTGTTTGCTAATCCAAGTTTATCTTTTTAAAAAGGCAAATTGATCATTAGAAAACCCTTTTGCAATTATGTTAGCACAGCTGATTAAAGAAGCAATAAAATTGTCCTTAGAGACTAGTTGAGTATCTGGAGCGTCAGCAATTGTGGGTTCGATTACAGGCTCAAAATGGCCAGAAACAAATAACTTTCTTCTGAAACTCGTCAGTCTATTCTTGTTCTGAGAAATGAAGGCTATTCCATGCGAGAAATTGCCAAGAAACTGAAGATCTTGTACAACGCTGTGTACTACTCCCGTCACAGAACAGCGCAAATTGGCTCTAACCAGAATAGAAAGAGGAGTGGGAGGCCCCGGTGCACAACTGAGCAAGAGGACAAATGCATTAGTGTCTAGTTTGAAAAACAGACGCCTCACAGGTCCTCAACTGGCAGCTTCATTAAATAGTACCCACAAAACACCAGTCTCAACGTTTGTCTTTTATTCATATATATTTTTTTCTCACTTTCCATCCTTTAACTAAATATACTTTCCTGCAACCCGCCTCACCCAATGTGGAACGGATTCTATTATTTCTTTATTTTTATCAAGAACCTACAGCTGAAACTAGACAGCTGCCAGCTAACTAGCTAATTGCTATTAGCCACCGTTAGCGGTCTTCGCCACTGTCCATGGCCTGCACTACCTACCAGCCAGCTCTAGCCTGGACAATTATCGGCCAGTCTGCACAGCGTGCTAACGACCCAGAGCATATCGGATTTTCTGCCGGAATCACTGAATCACTGGACCTTAACACCGGACCATCGCAACTAGCTAGCTGCAACCGAATGGCTGTTGTTGGCTAATCACCACTTCCCGACGTACCAGTTAGCCTTGAGCTAGCCTCGAGCCAGGCCCATCTCCCGGCTATCTACCTCTCTGTCAACCGGACGGGACCTCCTAGTGTCAACACGGAGCCCCGCCGATCCATCACGACTGGTCTGCCGACGTAATTGTCTGATGTGGTTTCAACAGGCTTCCCGTTGCGACGACCACGAAGATCCATCTGCTAGCCCCGGCCCGCTAGCATGCGCAATCAACAGCCGTGCCTCCTGCTCGCCTGTGCTTTAGCAGCCTACAATCTGCTCCCGGACTTACTTAGTGCTATTCACTGGACCTTGTGATCACTCAGCTACACAGCTAATGCCTGCCAGACTGTTCCTTTACACGGTACCACATCCTGTTTATCGGTTTAGCCTCAGCCCAAACTTTCATCGCCATTGCCAGTTGTTGTCTTAGCCCTCTTGAATAACACCTGTGATTGCGTTAAGCCTCTCTCCCATGTCAATATGCCTAGCCTATTGCTGTTTGGGTTTGTTCTTATTATACAATTTCACTGTAGAGCCCAAAGTTCAGCTCAACCAGCCTCCGAGAGCTCCTTTGTCCCACCCCCCATACACGCGGAGCCCGGCTCAAATCGGTACCTCCAGTGATGCTCTCTCTTTCATAGTTACCCAATGCTTAGGTGTACTGCCACTGTACTCATATCCTTGTCTGTACATAATGCCCTGAATCTATTCTACAACGCCCGGAAATCTGCCTCTTATTCTCTGTACCAAACGCACTAGAAGACCAGTTCTTAAAGCCTTTAGCCGAATCCTTACAGTGAGGGAAAAAAGTATTTGATCCCCTGCTGATTTTGTATGTTTGCCCACTGACAAAGAAATGATCAGTCTATAATTTTAATGGCAGGTTTATTTGAACAGTGAGAGACAAAATAACAACAAATAAATCCAGAAAAACGCATATCAAAAATTGTATAAATTGATTTGCATTTTAAATGAGGGAAATAAGTATTTGAGCCCCTCTCAATCAGAAAGATTTCTGGCTCCCAGGTGTCTTTTATACAGGTAACGAGCTGAGATTAGGAGCACACTCTTAAAGGGAGTGCTCCTAATCTCAGCTTGTTATCTGTATAATAGACACCTGTCCAAAGAAGCAATCAATCAGATTCCAAACTCTCCAACATGGCCAAGACCAAAGAGCTCTCCAAGGATGTCAGGGACAAGATTGTAGACCTACACAAGGCTGGAATGGGCTACAAGGCCATCGCCAAGCAGCTTGGTGAGATGGTGACATCAGTTGGTGCGATTATTCGCAAATGGAAGAAACACAAAATAACTGTCAATCTCCCTCGGCCTGGGGCTCCATGCAAGATCTCACCTCGTGGAGTAACAATGATCATGAGAACGGTGAGGAATCAGCCCAGAACTACACGGGAGGATCTTGTCAATGATCTCAAGGCAGCTGGGACCATAGTCACCAAGAAAACAATTGGTAACACACTACGCCGTGAAGGACTGAAATCCTGCAGCGCCCGCAAGGTCCCCCTGCTCAAGAAAGCACATATACAGGGCCTTCTGAAGTTTGCCAATGAACATCTGAATGATTCAGAGGAGAACTGGGTGAAAGTGTTGTGGTCAGATGAGACCAAAATCGAGCTCTTTGGCATCAACTCAACTCGCCGTGTTTGGAGGAGGAAGAATGCTGCCTATGACCCCAAGAACGCCATCCCCACCGTCAAACATGGAGGTGGAAACATTATGCTTTGGGGGTGTTTTTCTGCTAAGGGAACAGGACAACTTCACCGCATCAAAGGGTCGATGGACGGGCCATGTACCGCCAAATCTTGGGTGAGAACCTCCTTCCCTCAGCCAGGGCATTGAAAATGGGTTGTGGATGGGTATTCCAGCATGACAATGACCCAAAACACACGGCCAAGGCAACAAAGGAGTGGCTCAAGAAGAAGCACATTAAGGTCCTGGAGTGGCCTAGCCAGTCTCCAGACCTTAATCCCATAGAAAATCTGTGGAGGGAGCTGAAGGTTTGAGTTGCCAAACGTCAGCCTCGAAACCTTAATGACTTGGAGAAGATCTGCAAAGAGGAGTGGAAAAAAATCCCTCCTGAGATGTGTGCAAACCTGTTGGCCAACTACAAGAAACGTCTGACCTCTGATTGCCAAAAAGGGTTTTGCCACCAAGTACTAAGTCATGTTTTGCAGAGGGGTCAAATACTTATTTCCCTCATTAAAATGCAAATCAATTTATAACATTTTTGACATGCGTTTTTCTGGATTGTTTTGTTGTTATTCTGTCTCTCACTGTTCAGATAAACCTACCATTAAATTTATAGACTGATCATGTCTTTGTCAGTGGGCAAACGTACAAAATCAGCAGGGGATCAAATACTCCCCCCCCCCCCTCACTGTACATACATACACACCTACTCATTCAAGGGTTTTTCTTTATTTTTCATATTTTCTACATTGTAGAATAATAGTGAAGACATCTAAAGTATGAAATAATACATATGGAATCATGTAGTAACCAAAAAAGTGTTAAACAAATCAAAATATATTTTATATTCTTCAAAGTAGCCACCCTTTGCCTTGATTACAGCTTTGCACACTCTTGGCATTCTCTCAACCAGCTTCACCTGGAATGATTTTCCAACAGTCTTGAAGGAGTTCCCACATATGCTGAGCACTTGTTGGCTGATTTTCCTTCACTCTGCGGTCCAACTCATCTCAAACCATCTCAATTTGGCTGAGGTTGGGGAATTGTGGAGGCCAGGTCATCTGATGCTGCACTCCATCACTCTCCTTGGTAAAATAGCCCTTACACAGCCTGGAGGTGTGTTGGGTCATTGTCCTGTTGAAAAACAAATGATAGCCCAAACCAGATGGGATGGTGTATCGCTGCAGAATGCTGTGGTAGCCATGCTGGTTAAGTGTGCCTTGAATTCTAAATAAATCACAGACAGTGTCACCAGCAAAGCACCGCCACACCTCCTCCTCCATGCTTCACGGTGGGAACCACACATGCAGAGATCATCTGTTCACCTACTCTGCGTCTCACAAAGACACGGCGGTTGGAACCAAAAATCTCAAATTTGGACTCATCAGACCAAAGGACAGATTTCCACCGGTCTAATGTCCATTGCTCGTGTTTCTTGGCCCAAGCAAGTCTCTTCTTATTGGTGTCCTTTAGTAGTGGTTTCTTTACAGAAATTCGACCATGAAGGCCTGATTCACACAGTCTCCTCTGAACAGTTGATGTTGAGATGTGTCTGTTACTTGAATTCTGAATTATTTATTTGGGCTGCAATTTCTGAGGCTGATAACTCTAACTTATCCTCTGCAGCAGAGGTAACTCTGGGTCTTCCTTTCCTGTGGCGGTCCTCATGAGTGCCAGTTACATCATAGCGCTTGATGGTTTTTGCGACAGCACTTGAAGAAACGTACAAAGTTCTTGAAATGTTATGGATAGACTGACCATCATGTCTTAAAGTAAAGTAATGATGGACTGTTGTTTCTCTTTGCTTATTTGAGCTGTTCTTGCCATAATATGGACTTGGTCTTTTACCAAATAGGGCTATCTTCTGTATACATTTTACATTTTAGTCATTTAGCAGACGCTCTTATCCAGAGCGACTTACAGGAGCAATTAGGGTTAAGTGCCTTGCTCAAGGGCACATTTACGTCATTTAGCAGACGCTCTTATCCAGAGCGACTCACAAATTGGTGCATTCACCCTATAGCCAGTGGGATAACCACTTTACAAAGGATTACTTTATCCTATCCCAGGTATTCCTTAAAGAGGTGGGGTTTCAAATGTCTCCGGAAGGTGGTGAGTGACTCCGCTGTTCTGGCGTCGTGAGGGAGCTTGTTCCACCATTGGGGTGCCAGAGCAGCGAACAGTTTTGACTGGGCTGAGCGGGAACTATGCTTCCGCAGAGGAAGGGGAGCCAGCAGGCCAGAGGTGGATGAACGCAATGCCCTCGTTTGGGTGTAGGGACTGATCAGAGCCCGAAGGTACAGAGGTGCCGTTCCCCTCACTGCTCCATAGGCAAGCACCATGGTCTTGTAACGGATGCGAGCTTCAACTGGAAGCCAGTGGAGTGTGCGGAGGAGGGGGGTGACGTGAGAGAACTTGGGAAGGTTGAACACCAGACGGGCTGCGGCGTTCTGGATGAGTTGTAGGGGTTTAATGGCACAGGCAGGGAGGCCAGCCAACAGCGAGTTGCAGTAATCCAGACGGGAGTATACCATCACTACCTTGTCACAACACAACTGATTGGCTCAAGAAATTCCACAAATTAACTTTTAACAAGGCACACCTGTTAATTGTAATCCATTCCTGGTGACTACCTCATGAAGCTGGCTGAGAGAATGTCAAGAGTGTGCAAAGCTGTCAAGACAAAGGGTGGCTACTTTGAAGATTCTCAAATATAAAATATATTTTGATTTGTTTAACACTTTTTTGGTTACTACATGATTTTGATTTGTGTTATTTCCTAGTTTTGATGTCTTAACTATTATTCTACAATGTAGAAAATAGTAAAAATAAATAAAACCCCTGGAATGAGTAGGTGTCCAAACTTTTGACTGGTACTGTAGGTGAGCCCACTCTGACGCACAGGGTTAAACTGTCAAAAAGTACAGTGCATTCAGAAAGTATTCCCCTTTGACTTTCCACTTTGTTACGTTACAACCTTATCTAAAATTGATTAAATATAATTTTTTCCCCCTCAATCTACACACAATATCCCATAATGACAAAGCGAAAACAGTTTCTTTTTACTTTCTATTGTTGCACATTTATTCAAAATTAAAAACAGAAATACCTTACATAAGTATTCAGACCCTTTGCTATGAGAGTCGAAATTGAGCTCAGGTGTCTGTTTCCACAACTTGTTTGGAGTCCACCTGTGGTAAATTCAATTGATTGGACATGATTTGGAAAGGCACACAACTGTCTATATAAGGTCCCACAGTTGACAGTGCATGTCAGAGAGAGTCCTAGCAGGGGAGAGGAAATGGCGACTGTGCTTGAATCTGAAAGTGCGGCAAGTGAAGTGTGTGATGATGAATGGAAAGAAATGAGCAAAAGTTGTAGTACAAGACAAGGACCGGTCCCATAATGCATTTCTTATTTGACTGCAGTTTTTGGACACGTAGATTCATTTGGGAAATCCATTTGTAATGTCGAGGACTGTGAAGAAAGCAGTGGGAAAGGTGGATTCAATCAAGGTGACTAGAAGCGACCTTGTTTTGGTTATTTTGGTTGATGAAGAACAGAAGAAGCGTGCACTGGAGCTGGCAAAATTGTCCACGTCAGAAGTAACATGTATTGATCGTCGGAGCAGGGTGTCTGCCAAAGGAGTTATAACTGGAGTCTCGTTGGATATAGATGAGTACCTTAGTCAGAAAATCCCAGGAGTGGTCAATGCACGTCACCTGACCAATATGGTATATGGAAGGAAGGAGAAAAGCCTGTCGATATTATTGTTGTTTGAGGAGACTGAATATGTGAAGCTTGGATATGTGAGGTATGCGGTGAGAGCATGTGTCCAAACCATTACAGTGTGGAAATTGTAAAGGATATGGTCACGTGTCAAATGTTTGCAGACGGGAGAAGTATGATATTGAAGAATCTGTGAATGGAAAATGTTGCAACTGTGGTGGGGTGAAGGAGGTCGAGGTGTCAAGGATCAGGGCTGTGCAGCGGATCTCCTATGTGGAGGCGGTGAAGAGAGTCGAGGGGCAAGAGGCAACAGTGTTGAAGATATGGCGCTGGATGCATTGCAACCAGCTGCTAGTGTTTTAAGTCAATCGGGTGATCTGGATACACTCATTGTGAAGGTGGATTGTGGCATTTATAGCCACAGTGATTAATTGTACAGCACAAGTGTCTAAGAAGTCCAAGAAGCTGGATATTATATCTGCAGCCGAGAAGTTTTTGGGGCTCCATGACTTCACGGCAGAAGCACTACAAGGGCTATTGTCGCTAGGAAATGTCCCGCCCTCACTGGAGGCTTTTGAGCCTGTGTTGGGACTTAGAATGTTTGTTTATTTTACAGAAAAGCAGGTTGATGTTTTGTTAATTTATTTTTTGGTAGTTTGTGTGATATTTTATTTATTTTTACCCAAATGTTTTGCTTTTTGGGATCCTTATTAGCCACCCGCAAAGTAGGTGGCGGAATGGACATCTAATTGTTGCGAACGCCATTATACTGAAGAAGAAGTCAGAGCAAAAACCAAGCCATGAGGTCGAAGGAACTGTCCATAGAGCTCTGAGACAGGATTGTGTTGAGGCACAGATCTGGGGAAGGGTACCAAAAAATGTCTGCAGCAGTGAAGGTCCCCAAGAACAGTGTCCTCCATCATTCTTAAATGGAAGAAGTTTGGAACCACCAAGACTCTTCCTAGAGCTGACCGCCTGGCCAAACTGAGCAATCGGGGGAGAAGGACCTTGGTAAGGGAGGTGACCAAGAACGCGATGGTTATTCTAACAGAGCTCCAGAGTTCCTTTGTGGAGATGGGAAAACCTTCCAGAAGGACAACCATCTCTGCAGTACTCCACCAAATCAGGCCTTTATGGTAGAGTGGCCAGACGGAAGTCAATCCTCAGTAAAAGGCATGACAGCCCACTTGGAGACTAGTCAGGATCGAGGGAAAGATGAACGGAGCAAAGTATAGAGAGATCCTTGATGAAAACCTGCTCCAGAGTGCTCAGGACCTCAGAATGGGGCGAAGGTTCACCAATGTAAATAACAATATGGGGATGCGGTAGTTGGGTGGGTTAATTACAGATGGGCTGTGTACAGGTGCAGTGATCGGTAAGCTGCCCTGACAACTGATGCTTAAAGTTAGTGAGGGAGATAAGTGTCTCCAGCTTCAGAGATTTTTGCTGTTCGTTCCAGTCATTTGCAACAGAGAACTGGAAGAAATGGCAGCCAAATGAGGTGTTGGCTTTGGGGATGACCAGTGAGATATACCTGCTGGAACGCATACTACAGGTGGGTGTTGCTATGGTGACCAATGATCTAAGATAAGGCAGGGATTCGCCTAGAAGTGATTTATAGATTACCTGGAGCCAGTGGGTTTGGCAATTAATATGTAGTGAGAGCCAGCCAACGAGAGCGTACAGGTCACAATGGTGGGTAGTATATGGGGCTTTGGTGACAAAACGGATGGCACTGTGATAGACTACATCCAATTTGCTGAGTAGAGTGTTGGAGGCTATTTTGTAAATGACATTGCCGAAGTCAAGGATCGGTAGGATAGTCAGTTTTACGAGGGCATGTTTAGCAGCATGAGTGAAGGAGGCTTTGTTGCGAAATAGGAATTGGATTGGAGGTGCTTAATGTGAGTCTGGAAGGAGAGTTTACGGTCTAACCAGACACCTATGTATTTGTAGTTGTCCACATATTCTAAGTCAGACCCGCCGAGAGTAGTGATTCTAGTCGGGCGGGCAGGTGCAAGCAGCGTTCGATTGAAGAGCATGCATTTAGTTTTACTAGCGTTTAAGAGAAGTTGGAGGCCACGGAAGGAGTGTTGTATGGCATTGAAGCTCGTTTGGAGGTTTGTTAACACAGTGTCTAATGAAGGGCCAGATGTATACAAAATGGTGTTGTCTGCGTAGAGGTGGATCTGAGAGTCACCAGCAGCAAGAGCGACATCATTGATATACAGAGCAAAGAGTCGGCCCGAGAATTGAACCCTGTGGCACCCCCATAGAGACTGCCAGAGGTCCAGACAACAGGCCCTCCGATTTGACACATTGAACTCTATCTGAGAAGTTGTTGGTGAACCAGGCGAGGCAGTCATTTGAGAAACCAAGGCTATTTAGTCTGCCAATAAGAATGCGGTGATTGACAGAGTCAAAAGCCTTGGCCAGGTCTATGAAGACGGCTGCACAGTACTGTCCTTTATGGTTATTATATCGTTTAGGACCTTGAGCGGGGCTGAGGTGCACCCATGACCAGCTCGGAAACCAGATTGCATAGCGGAGAAGGTACGGTGGGATTCGAAATGGTCGGTGATCTGTTTGTTAACTTGGCTTTCAAATACTTTCGAAAGGCAGGGCAGGATGGACATAGGCTCTACAACATTCGCAGAATACGACCCTACCTTACACAGAAAGCGGCACAGGTCCTAATCCAGGCACTTGTCATCTCCCGTCTGGATTACTGCAACTCACTGTTGGCTGGGCTCCCTGCCTGTGCCATTAAACCCCTACAACTTATCCAGAACGCTGCAGCCCATCTGGTGTTCAACCTTCCCAAGTTCTCCCATGCCACCCCGCTCCTCCGCACACTCCACTGGCTTCCAGTTGAGGCTCGCATCTACTACAAGACCATGGTGCTTGCCTACGGCGCTGTGAGGGGAACGGCACCTCCTTACCTTCAGGCTCTGATCAGACCCTACACCCAAACGAGGGCACTACGTTCATCCACCTCTGGCCTGCTAGCTCCCCTACCTCTACGGAAGCACAGTTCCCGCTCAGCCCAGTCAAAGCTATTCGCTGCTCTGGCACCCCAATGGTGGAACAAGCTCCCCCACGACGCCAGGACAGCGGAGTCACTGACCACTTTCCAGAGACACTTGAAACCCTATGTCTTTAAGGAATACCTGGAATAGTATAAAGTAATCCTTCTTCCCCCACCCCCCATTTATAAAAAAGAAAAAACAAAGTGGTTGTCCCACTGGCTATCATACGTTGAATGCACCAATTTGTAAATGTAAATATAGGTCTGTAACCGTTTGGATCTAGTGTGTCAACCCCTTTGAAGAGGGGGATGACCGCGGCAGCTTTCCAATCTCTGGGGATCTCAGACGATACGAAAGAGAGATTGAACAGGCTAGTAATAGGGGTTGCGACAATTTCGGCGGCTAATTATAGAAAGAAAGGGTTCAGATTGTCTAGCCCAGCTGATTTGTAGGGGTCCAGATTTATCAGCTATCTGAATTTGGGTGAAGGAGAAGCGAGGGGGGCATGGGCAAGTTGCAGCGGAGGGTGCAGAGCTGGTGGCCGGGGTAGGGGTAGCCAGGTGGAAAGCATGGCCAGCCGTAGCAAAATGCTTATTGAAGCTGGGAGGAGGTGCTCTTATTCTCCATGGACTTTACAGTGTCCCAAAACCTTTTGGAGTTAGTGCTACAGGATGCACATTTCTGTTTGAAAAAGCTAGCCTTTGCTTTCCTAACTGATTGTGTATATTGGTTCCTGACTTCCCTGAAAAGTTGCATATCGCAGGGGCTGTTCGATGCTAATGCAGTACGCCACAGGATGTTTTTGTGCTGGTCAAGGGCAGTCAAGTCTGGGGTGAACCAGGGGCTATATCTGTTCTTAGTTCTGAATTTTTTGAATGGGGCATGCTTATTTAAGATGGAGATGAAAACACTTTTGAAGAACATCCAGGCATCCTCTACTGACGGAATGAGGTCAATATCCATCCAGGATACCCGGGCCAGGTCAATTAGAAAGGCCTGCTCGCTGAAGTGTTTTAGGGAGCGTTTGACAGTGATGAGGGGTGGTCGTCTGACCGCGGACCCATTACGGATGCAGGCAATGAGGCAGTGATCGCTGAGATCCTGGTTGAAGACAGCGGAGGTGTATTTAGAGGGTAAATTAGTCAGGATGATATCTATGAGGGTGCCCATGTTTACGGATTTAGGGTTGTACCTGGTAGGTTCCTTGATCATTTGTGTGAGATTGAGGGCATCTAGTTTAGATTGTAGGACAGCCGGGGTGTTAAGCATATCCCAGTTTAGGTCACCAAGCAGTACGAACGCTGAGGATAGATGGGGGGCAAGCAATTCACATATTGTGTCCAGGGCACAACTGGGGGCTGAGGGGGGTCTGTAGCAAGCGGCAACAGTGAGAGACTTATTTCTGGAAAGGTGGATTTTTAGAAGTAGAAGCTCAAACTGTTTGGCACAGACCTGGATAGTATTGTTGTTGGCTTAGGGACAAGTCTCTGAACATCCTTGAGTGGCCCAGCTAGAGCCCGGACTTGAACCCGATCAAACATCTCTGGAGAGACCTGAAAATAGCTTTGTCATTATGGGGTATTGTGTGTAGCTTGAAGGAAAAAAACAATTGAATCCATTTTAGAATAAGGCTGTAACATAAAATGTGGAAAAAATCAAGGGGTCTAAATACTTTCCGAATGCACTGCATATCAGATTTTTTGATAACTATACTACCTAAAGTTTCCTAAATTAATAATTGGAGACATTTAGTAATCTCATCCACCGCCAACACACACATCTCTGAGATTAATTTGAAGAAATGTTTAGTGAGTGTGTTGGTGATGCAACTCATAATAGGCCTCCTTGCGGATAAAAGAGAATTCCTCACCAGGAATTATTCATCTTCCATTTTGTGAAATGTCTTCTCATGACAGAAACTGTCCTTTAATTTTAACAGCTTTTTGTGTTTTGTTTTCTTACCCGTCACAAATAGACCCATTAGGCATATTTGAACACACATTTCTAAATGCACGCTTGTATGGGGGCTAGGCTATTTGATGCCGAATGAAGAAGGGTTGCTCTGCTTTAGGAGTCCATTGATAAAATGGCCTCTGTTCCACTGCTAGGGAAAGGTTTAGTAACAAAGCCACACAGCCTCGGATTACAAACGCCACGGGAGCAATGTGAACGCATTACCTACGTTCTGATCTCAATCGTTTGATATTATCTGAAAAACCTTATTTAGACTCCTATGTGTAGCCTATCTATAGGCCTACATTTCATTTCCAAAAACTATTGGCCTACATTTCATTTCCAAAAGCGGACATTACATCAGTTTGTCAAAGTTCTCCAAGCACCGCCCGCCAGAGCTGTCAGTAACAAAGGCTGTACAAGCCAGCCATGACTGGTATATCGATGGCAGCACGGAGTCATACACTGCAAACCGAAACGCAAAAGAAACAAAATAAGATTTATCGAGGGAACTAAAATGCATATGAGATTAAAATGAAATGGGACGTTTCATGAGATTGTCAGACTTGAAATAACATTTGATGGCTGGTTGTGGTCTTTATCAATGGCTTAAATAGCCACCCATTTTAATGCATTAAACATCCAATAATGAACAGTCAAAAAATCAATCATATTAAATCGAACAAATTACAATGCTTTAACATACAGATGTCTCGATAATCTACCCCAAAAAACAGAAATTAGGCCACTAGCTAATTAATTCAACTGTTTATTAATAGAACATATGAACAAATTGTAAAGAATGAGAAACATTATCCAAAGATACATTTCTTATAGGCTGCCAATATATAACAAACAATTGGTTTCAATAGGACCTTAGTCTGCCTACCTGTTTTGCTTGTTTGAGCGCAGTCAGTCACACGATCCCACGTCGGCTCGTTTAGGATTTAATAGCCGAGTACACAGCCTGAGCCTCGCGCTAGCTCACTACGAGACTGGTCTGATTGGATAGTCATCTCTAGCCGATTTGAAAGAACCTCCACTAGTATGGATTGGTTTATTAGCAACTTGGAGAGAACATACAGTAGGCTATATATACGGTATATTCATGACGTTCCAACTTCAATTGGACCAACACGCAAAGCATCCTGTCAAAACGAAACGTTTATGTTACAACAATGGGCAACATATTTTCTTCAGTAATCGAATACTGTACACAAATGGGTTTATTAACATCATGTGCAAAAATAGCCTATGTCCACACTTAATTAAATAAACGGCATATGGCCTAATTGAAAACGACCACACACTTTAGGCCTATATCATGAAGGGAAAAGTAGGACGAGAAAATGATGACTGGAACATTCTGTTGGTGACTTGTTTTTTTACATGCCAATGGGCGTTTTCACATATGCAAGACGCCAGTGTTGGGTTCGAGACTACCTAAAGCTAGACCGATTCAAGACCAAGACCGGAGCAAATCAAGTCCGAGTCAAGACCAAGACCGAGGGGGGCGAGACAGAGTCAAGACCGAGACCAGGAGGGGGACAAGGGGTCCGAGACGAGACCAAGTCAAGGCCGAGACCAGAAAAATGCGAGTCCAATTCAAGACCATAATTGTAATTTGGTCAAATCACCACCATAAGAGTTCAAAATGTCCAGTATTTCTGTGTTCATATTTCAGAACAACATATGGATTATTTAGACATTCAGAATAGTGAAAGAATGTATGCTGAGGGAAAATATAGCCACTCTACAAATGATTACTAACCCAAACACAGTGGGGAACAATGGGCCTTCTACGATGATTATAATAATATAATAATAATGATCATTATGTTATTATTTTCAGTGATGTTCTGATTTAATCTCTTCAGTTTTTGTTGGAAAGGAAAGGGTTAACACTGAAGAGAAAAAAAGACCCAATCAGGATTTTTCTTTGCTGGTCTCTGGGGTTTGTCTTAGTTGTCTGTGTCTTGTCTGTCCACCTGAACCCTCCTGGTTAGCCTTCGGGGACCGAGCCTAACCTCGCAAGATCGGGAATCTGTGTATGTTTCGTTCCGGCGAGCTTGCAGTTCTCCCCCGAGAGTGAGTCATGTGTCGTTAGGTGCACCACGCTTATCTCTCACAGGGTGCAGCCATCTTGTCTAGACTCTTGTGTGTTCCACAGTGAATGAGCTATGCAGTAGCTAGCTTAACAAGAGCAGACCACTGCAGGACTAAGCACACTCCTTACATCCTGCCAACACCACCACGTATAGTAGAATAAACTATAACGTGGCATGAGTTACAGCGTACCCATATGTACAGTACAGTGAGGGAAAAAAGTATTTGATCCCCTGCTGATTTTGTATGTTTGCCCACTGACAAAGAAATGATCAGTCTATAATTTTAATGGTAGGTTTATTTGAACAGTGAGAGACAGAATAACAACAACAAAAATCCAGAAAAACACATGTCAAAAATGTTAGAAATTGATTTGCATTTTAATGGGGGAAATAAGTATTTGACCCCATCTCAATCAGAAAGATTTCTGGCTCCCAGGTGTCTTTTATACAGGTAACGAGCTGAGATTAGGAGCACACTCTTAAAGGGAGTGCTCCTAATCTCAGCTTTGTTACCTGTATAAAAGACACCTGTCCACAGAAGCAATCAATCAATCAGATTCCAAACTCTCCACCATGGCCAAGACCAAAGAGCTCTCCAAGGATGTCAGGGACAAGATTGTAGACCTACACAAGGCTGGAATGGGCTACAAGACCATCGCCAACAGCTTGGTGAGAAGGTGACAACAGTTGGTGCGATTATTCGCAAATTGGAAGAAACACAAAATAACAGTCAATCTCCCTCGGCCTGGGGCTCCATGCAAGATCTCACCTCGTGGAGTTGCAATGATCATGAGAACGGTGAGGAATCAGCCCAGAACTACACGGGAGGATCTTGTCAATGATCTCAAGGCAGCTGGGACCATAGTCACCAAGAAAACAATTGGTAACACACTACGCAGTGAAGGACTGAAATCCTGCAGCGCCCGCAAGGTCCCCCTGCTCAAGAAAGCACATGTACAGGGCCATCTGAAGTTTGCCAATGAACATCTGAATGATTCAGAGGAGAACTGGGTGAAAGTGTTGTGGTCAGATGAGACCAAAATCGAGCTCTTTGGCATCAACTAAACTCGCCGTGTTTGGAGTAGAAGCAATGCTGCCTATGACCCCAAGGTGGAAACATTATGCTTTAGGGGCGTTTTTCTGCTAAGGGGACAGGACAACGTCACCGCATCAAAAGGACGATGGACGGGCCATGTACCGTCAATCTTGGGTGAGAACCTCCTTCCCTCAGCCAGGGCATTGAAAATGGGTCGTGGATGGGTATTCTAGCATGACAATGACCCAAAACACACGGCCAAGGCAACAAAGGAGTGGCACAAGAAGAAGCACATTAAGGTCCTGGAGTGGCCTAGCCAGTCTCCAGACCTTAATCTCATAGAAAATCTGTGGAGGGAGCTGAAGGTTAGAGTTGCCAAACGTCAGCCTCGAAACCTTAATGACTTGGAGAAGATCTGCAAAGAGGAGTGGGACAAAATCCCTCCTGAGATGTGTGCAAACTTGGTGGCCAACTACAAGAAACGTCTGACCTCTGTGATTGCCAAAAAGGGTTTTGCCACCAAGTACTAAGTCATGTTTTGCAGAGGGATCAAATATTTATTTCCCTCATTAAAATGCAAATGAATTTATAACATTTTTGACATGCGTTTTCTGGATTTTGTTGTTGTTATTCTGTCTCTCACTGTTCAAATAAACCTACCATTAAAATTATAGACTGATCATGTCTTTGTCAGTGGGCAAACGTACAAAATCAGCAGGGGATCAAATACTTTTTTCCCTCACTGTACGTTACTAAGACAATACGACAATCAGTTCAGCTGTTCATGTGTTATGGTCAGAGAGTTCTGGGGAAGAGCCTATCGAAACAGAGACTCTCACATTGGATTGTGGGCACTATTACTACAGCATATCAGCTTCTATTAGAGGGCCCTGCTCCGAGGAGTTCCCCTTGCTAGGTACTATCGAGTCAATGTTGCTGCCGCCAACAAGGTTGGGCCGTGTTGGGTGTTGCCTCCACTTCCCTAGAGGGTGATGGAGGGACACAGCAACCATGACTGCCTTGACTTCAATCCTACAGGATTTTGCTCGTTTGGCCATGCCTAGTTCACCGATTAATCTGGTATTGTGATACCATATTGGAGTGATCCAATAGAGTGCTACATAACAAAGGTTACATATGTAACGACGGTTATGTGAACTATTGGATCACTCCAATCGTCTTGTCTGTGATCTACGGCGCCTCGAAAAGGACACAAGGTGGGATTAGTGCAGCGGCAGCTATTTAAGGGGGTCAGCCGCAGCCCTACCCGGTACACGGGACTAATCTGAAATTCTTACTTGGAATGCACTGTATCCTACCGAGCAGAAGGATACCATATTGGAGTGATCCAATAGTTCACATAACCATGGTTATATACGTAACCTTCATTTTGTACTGCAGCACGCTTGCTGGTGTTAGCCATCTCTTTGAAAATAAGTGGGAAAGCGGCCGTGCGTTTGGACAATTAATAGACACTGCAGTAAATAAAACAGAATAAAAACATCCGTCTTGTCCAGGACTGGAGTCTACGCAGACCGGTGCGCTACAGCCAATCAGAGCTACAGTAGGTCTTTATACAAACAAGCCATTTGCCACACAGGCACTTTACATTTCGGAACTTTACAGTCCTATTGATCAAACAACCATGAAAAGGTAGGCTCTCTCTCCCCCAGTTATGCAAATCAACAACAAGATCAACAACTAATGCTAGCCAGAGCAAGATTAGCTAAAATCTAACGAAGGAACATTAGATACAGCCTCAAACTTTTTCAGCTAATTGGCCGTCAAAATTGCACTGATAAACGATGGGGAATTGTAGCCTCCTCCTCCTTCTGCAGCTTGCCTGCCAATGCATGCTTGTCGCAACCAAGCACCCAAGCTAACTGGCTAAAGTTGGCTAGCTTGCTAACTAGCTACTTCCAGACACAAATGAGAGAACACCTCACTCTGACCATTTTACTCGCCGTAGCAGAGCTGGTTAGGCTGTTTACATGTTATCTAGAGCTTTCTTGACTATCTATTACATTTTTTGCCTGCGTTTACTGACACCGGTCATATTTAGCAGGTGTTGCGCGTTCGTACATTCAGTCATTAAGTTCTTGCTAGCTAACCAAATGACACCTGCATCTCTAGCTGTGTATAGCCACCGAAAAATGATATGAGGGGAAAAAGTCAGTCACTCACCCACTCCTCCAATGGCATGACATGACATCCTCCTAGAAGCTAGCTAGCTAACGTTAGGCTCCATGTTTTTAGCTTGCTACATAAATAGATACGCTAGGCTATTAGCCATGTTATGACTGATTGTGATCGTTGCCCTTGCTAGTTTGATTTTATTGACATTCCCAGCGTTAGTTACATTCGTCCGTTTTTTGTCCAGAATATTGAAACTGAAACAGTGCATCCCGAATGGAGGCAGCAAACAATGTACCAGGCCAGCTGTCATTTACAACCTGATAGCAATATTTTTTGGACTACCAAGAAATGTATTGGTGAATTATATTAATCATGCATTGAACTGCATCCATCTATTCAGCCAACAATGCCTTAGTGTAGGTCATGGAACGTTGAGTCAAATATAACCTATTTTTAAAACCTCTTATAAAGTTGATTTTGTAGCATAAACTGGGAATTTTATATTTTTTACTGATATTATTATTGTCTGTTAGTTTCATATCTGCAAAATAGTTAGAACACTGTCAGTTCCACTTTAAACTTTAGATCACCAGTTACTTTGTGTACTAAACGTGAAATGCTTTTTGCAATGGGAAGTAATTGTTGTAAATTTCGATTGGGAAATGCTTAATGGTTGTGTTTTTGTATTCTTATGATTGGGACCTACTGGCTTATTATGAGTTTATGGACTGCTTATCCTTTAACATCATGCTGTGTGTGACTGCTGTCTTTCCATCGGCCCTATGCAGTGGTGTAGTGGTGCCTGGTGAAGTGGGTATACTCATATTTTGTCCAAAAGTTCCCAAACGGCCAGCCCAGCGAAGGAAAGGCACCCTGTGTAAAAATCCTATGTTTTCTAATGTTTTTTTTTTAATGAGTTTTCCTATAGATTTTTCAGATTTTCACTCTCAAAATCACACTTTCTTTTAATAAAAAAAATAAATGATGGTATAAGTCCACAATAATGCTTACACCACATCAATCTGATTGGTTGGGCCTGTCAGGGCCTGGCTCCCCAGTGGGTGGGCCTCTGTCCATCCAGGCCCATCCATGTCTACGCCCCTGATGCAAACAGTGCATGATGACAATTGGGCATCACAAATAGCCTAACCAACACTTCGAACTAAACATTTTCAATACCTGGTTTGCATGCCCATTGTTGCCTTAGTTAGCATTTACTGGTAGATATCATAAGTTGAAACGTCTTTCCTACCCTACCACTTTTTTTTTTACTGCAGTAATTGTGCAGTATAACTGCAGTTATTCTGCAATTACTGCATCCAAAATACCACAGTCGACTGCAGTTACAGCACTTTTACTGCAGTTTCAAAACTGCAATCTTTTTTCGTAAGGGTATGCCAAAACATTTGAGAGCTGCATACTCTTGCTACCTGCAGATGATATATACGCATGTGAATATATTTCACGTGCTTTGCGATTGTGTAGGCTACTTTGTGCATGATTTCTCTATTGTACTACATAATTGATAAGTCATATACCTCCACTACACTACTTTGATACGCATCAGTAGGGATTAAGAAGTGAGTATACGCAATGCACAATGAAAACAAAGTGGGTATACGGCTTATACCTGCGTATACCCTCCAATACACCACAAAAAGTGCACTCTCCTACATGAGTGCGCTGGTATTACGGTTGATGTCCTTTCAGAATCACGAACCTGTCACACACTGAATGCCTATAGGTTCACCACTGCGCAAACATGTCTATACAGTGCATTCGGAAAGTATACAGACCCCTTGACTTTTTCCACATTTTGTTACATTATAGCCTCATCAACCTACACACAATACCCCATAATAACAAAGTGAAAACAGGTTTTAGACATGTTTGCACATTTATTAAAAATAAAAAACAGAAATACCTTATTTGCATAACTATTCAGACCCTTTGCTATGAGACTCGAAATTGAGCTCAGGTGCATACTGTTTCCATTGATCATCCTTGAGACGTTTCTACAACTTGATTGGAGTCCACCTGTGGTAAATTCAATTGATTAGACATGATTTGGAAAGGCACACACCTGTCTATATAAGGTCTCACAGTTGACAGTGCATGTCAGAGCAAAAACCAAGCCATGAGATCGAAGGAGTTGTCCGTAGAGCTCTGAGACAGGATTGTGTCGAGGCACAGATCTGGGGAAGGGTTCCAAAAAATTTATGCAACATTGAAGGTCCCCAAGAACACAGTGGCCTCCATCATTCTTAAATGTAAGAAGTTTGGAACCACCAAGACTCTTCCTAGAGCTGGCCGCCCGGCCAAACTGAGCAAACGGGGGAGAAGGGCCTTGGTCAGGGAGGTGACCAAGAACCCGATGGTCACTCTGACAGAGCTCCAGAGTTCCTCTATGGAGATGGGAGAACCTTCCAGAAGGACAACCATCTCTGCAGCACTCCACCAATCAGGCCTTTATGGTAGAGTGGCTAGACGGAAGCCACTCCTCAGTAAAAGGCACATGACAGCCTGCTTGGAGTTTGCCAAAAGGCACCTCAAGGACTCTCAGACCATGAGAAACAAGATTTTCTGGTCTGATGAAACTAAGACTGAACACTTTGGCCTGAATGCCAAGCGTCAAGTCTGGAGGAAACCTGGCACCATCTCTACGGTGAAGCATGGTGGTGGCAGCATCATGCTGTACAGAGAGATCCTTGATGAAGGGCGCTCTGGACCTCAGACTGGGGCAAAGGTTCACCTTCCAACAGGACAACGACCTTAAGCACACAGCCAAGACAACGCAGGAGTGGCTTCGGGACTGAATGTCCTTGAGTGGCCCAGCCAGAGCACAGACTTGAACCCGATCAAACATTTTCCAATGACTCTGGAGGGGATGGCAGCCGTTTTATGGGCTCCTAACCAATTGTGCTATTTTGTGTGTTTTTTCACATTGTTTGTAACTTATTTTGTACATAATGTTGATGCTATCGTCTCTTATGACCGATAAGAGCTTCTGGATATCAGAACAGCTATTACTCACCTCGAACTGGACAAATATTTTTTTATTTAATGAGTCGTACGCAAAGGATATAATGTTGCTCCCAGACAAGGCCCAAATCCCCGTCATTCGCATGAAGAAAATAAGGAAATACAGTGGGCGAAGATCAGGGTGCCTTGTGAGAATTCGTCAGCGAGTGGGTAACCTGCATCTACTATCTGTTCTATTAGCCAATGTGCAATCACTGGAGAATAAACTGGATGAGCTCCGTTCGAGACTATCCTACCAACGGGACATTAAAAACTGTAACATCTTATGTTACACCGAGTCGTGGCTGAACGACGACACAGATAATATACAGTTGGCTGGGTTTTCCGTGCATCGGCAGGACAGAGCAGCTACGTCCGGTAAGACTAGGGGTGGGGGTGTGTGTCTATTTGTCAATAACAGCTGGTGCGCGATGTCTAATATTAAGGTAGTCTCGAGGTATTGCTCGCCTGAGGTAGAGTACCTCATGATAAGTTGTAGACCACACTATCTACCAAGAGAGTTTTAATCTATATTTTTCGTAGCCATCTATTTACCACCACAAACCGATGCTGGCACTAAGACCACACTCAACAAGCTGTTTAAGGCCATAAGCAAACAAGAAAATGCTAATCCAGAAGCGGCGCTCCTGGTGGCCAGGGACTTTAATGCAGGCAAACTTCCATCCGTTTTACCTAATTTCTACCAGCATGTCACAAGTGCAACCAGAGGGGAAAAAACTCTAGACCACCTTTACTCCACACACAGAGAAGCGTACAAAGCTCTCCCTCGCCCTCCATTTGGAAAATCGGACCATAATTCTATCCTCCTGATTCCTGCTTACAAGCAAAAACTAAAGCAGGAAGTACCTGGGACTCGCTCAATATGGAAGTGGTCAGATGACGCGAATGCTACTCTACAGGACTGTTTTGCTAGCACAGACTGGAATATGTTCCGGGATTCATCCAATGGCATTGAGGAGTATACCACCTCAGTCACTGGCTTCATCAATAAGTGCATCGACGACGTCATCCCCACAGTGACCGTACGTACATATCCCAACCAGAAGCCATGAATTACAGGCAACATCCACACCGAGCTAAAGGCTAGAGCTGCTGCTTTCAAGGAGCGGGACACTAATCTGGACGCTTATAAGAAATCCTGCTATGTCCTCAGACGAACCATCAAACAGGAAAAGCGTCAATACAGGACTAAGATTGAATCCTACTACACCGGCTTTGACACTCGTCGGATGTGGCAGGGCTTGCAAACTATTACAGACTACAAAGGGAAACCCAGCCGTGAGCTGCCCAGTGACACAAGCCTACCAGACGGGCTAAATGCCTTTTATGCTCACTTCGAGGCAAGCAACACTGAAGCATGCATGACAGCACCAGCTGTTCCGGACGACAGTGTGATCACGCCTGCCATAACAGCGGTAAGGTTGTATTCGGTGCATATGACAAATACAATATTTATTTTATCTCTGGAGAGACCTGAAAATAGCTGTGTAGTGATGCTCCCCATCCAACCTGACAGAGCTTGATTTGATCTGCAGAGAAGAATGGGAGAAACTCCCCAAATACAGATCTGCAGAGAAGAATGGGAGAAACTCCCCAAATACAGGTGTGCCAAGCTTGTAGCATCATACTCAAGAAGACTCGAGGCTGTAATCACTGACAAGGGTGCTTCAACAAAGTACTGAGTAAAGGGTCTGAATACTTATGCAAACATTTCTAAAAAACAGTTTTTGCTTTGTCATTTTGTGGTATTGTGTGTAGATTGATAAGGGGGGAAAAAACATTTAATCCATTTTAGAATAAGGCTGTAACGTAACAAAATGTGGAAAAAGCCAAGGGGTCTGAATACTTTCCATAGGCACTGTAATAGATATATAGGCTGTTAAGATAATGTTTCAAGAAAGGAGTGTATATATTTGGCCTGGCGAAGCGGTTTTATGCGCTGACGGAATGGAAGCTGATAGTAGCTGATATTTAGTTTTATGCGCTGACGGAATGGAAGCTGATATTTATGAGTTTCATTTACTCTCGGGAAGAAATGACGAGTCCTCACTGTCCGAGACCGAGTCAAGACCGAGTACAAATATATCCGACACAAGACAGAGACACTCAATATGTGGTCTCGAGACCGGTCTACAACACTGCAAGACGCACATTCTACATGACGTTAGCGAGCTGACTTGTTTACAACTGTCAAAAAAGTTCCACGCGACTCGCGCTATCGCATCACAACATCTGGTACTCTGGTCCTGGATCTTGGACCCACTACTCACGCAGGTCCAGGATTCGTTTCAGCCATGGTTCGTTTTTGTTTCACATATGCTTTATAGCGCGGATCAGGGTACCAAACGTTCCAGGATCCGGATCATAAGGGGATATGTGAAAGCGCCCATTGTCTCAATATAGTGAAATAAATTAATCATTCTCGTGTTGCCTATCTTTCTCAACAAAATAATGTTCTAGAATGTTTGATCCATTCCACTTCTAACAATCTGAATTGTGACTTTAACAATATAATATTATTAGCATATTTTCATTGAAATCACAAATCTAAAGCTTGGCGGGTTATTTTGCTCCGTAAAGCCACGCATATAGTGCTTAACGTCTGCGTTGCATATTCATTTTGAAAGTATGTGACATTTCGGTTACCAACGTTTCCATGAAAGGTAACATGCTGAAAGTTCGCGTTCCCCGCTCTCTCCCTGTATTGGTATACACTCTGGAGTCGAGGACAAAAAGAAGAAGAGAGCGCATTCCAGATTCTGGCTCAGAAAAACATTTCCAAGAAACCATAGATAGATACTGCTCAGACTCAAAATGAACCGGTGGATGCCAATTTTTATTACTTTAATTCCCAAAACAACTGTGGACCATTGTAGAGAGCGAAATTATAGAATCTATGAAATGAGGGCACTTCAGCCATATCGTTGACCAGACCGGAATGTAAGTAGTGATAGACGAGGAACTGTTTACACGGGAGGTGATGAAAAGGACTGAACCACCCAAAATCTGCGAAACGTCTAGCATGAAGAGTTTTCTCCGCCAACTCAACGCCTATGTCTGGTATCGAGGTCGGCTTGACTAAGCAAACTTTATTGCTGAGGAAGACAATACATGCACGTCAAAGGCAAGTTTCATGAATATCAAATTGTGTTGTGGTAGTTTCCAATTCTGACGTGTGATTGATTGACACTGACTTTTTATCCTGCAGCTGCACTACTACTCCAATACCAATTTCCGCCAAGGATTCAAACATCTCCTGCCACAAATGAAGAGATGTGTGCAGGTCAAAGGCACAAGAATTGGCATTGGGAGGGAGAAATCAGGTAACAGCAATGAGACCAGCGCTGGTCACCAGCATAGCCCAAGCTTTGCAGATACAGGCAACGTGACTCCGACTGAGCTGAACTGCAGAGCTCCACTCCCAAGCACTTCAGCCATATCGTTGGCACCAGACCTCTGCACTTAAGCCCAGGAGGCTGAGAGGAGAACACAGCAACAGCTCCAGCAGCCCCAGCACTGGTTTACTACCCAGTCCTCAAAGAGGAATGCCCAAGCAGCTTGTATAGCCCAGCTCCAGACCCCCACCTGGATATCCTTAGGTCTTCCATTAGTGATGGCGAGCATGGCACCCTTGCCCTCTTTAACCTCCTCACTGCCACAGGGATTCACCTCCCAGAGCTCCAATTATTCACATAGGCAATCATGATTGCCCCACCTCCCATTCTCCCTGCAGACAGATTTAGATTAATAATAAATGCCTATTTCAACAAAGTTATGGTGTCTATGAATTTTATACATGCAGGATATACAATCACATTGACAATACTTTAGTCCATTGGTCATTTATTGCACCTTAAAGCGTATGCGAGTAGTCTACAAATATATTGCCTCCCTAACTTGATAGATGATCCTGTCAGTACAAAATTAGTATACATTATTTTACTACAACAACTACACGGATGGCAGTAATTGCACTGGGATATCTACTGTCCATATGTCTTTGTGACCTCTGGCATAAAGGGGCTGCTTGAGCCAGCGTGGATTTGACAGCTGTGTGAGGTGCTTCTCTGTGAGCCCAGTGAGCACTGCTGCCTTCTCCAGCTTCCTCAGATCCTCCTCTGGCACATTGTCAGAGCAGCACCAGGTCTCCCCCACCTCCACCAAGCCTAAAAAACAAGACATGACAGGGGGTTGGCGATTCATCTGTAGACTACAATTCCAAACCTAGTTTAAATCAAGCATGAGATGTGCTGTGTTTTAGTCCTCACCACTTGCTAAGTCATGCAATAGTACTGTTTTACCTGCCACGACTCCACGGCCAAATCTGTCTCCGGATGCCAGAAGTTCCTCTATTTGCATGTGGCTCATTCCCAGTGTATGGGTGAGGATGTCTCTCCACTGGTCGACCTCCCAGTCCTTCTGCGCAATATGAATAGCTAGAGTGCAGTTTTCCATTGTGGACAACAGAGGGCACCAACGTGTCTCAATACTCTTTACACCGTCCAGTACTAATCCTGCATATGGCTGCTTGAATGATAGGCAACCCACTTGTAATGTCATCGTCACTCCACGTCGTGAATACCTTACAACCAGGTGCTTGCTACTCTATCACTCTAAACCACTCCTAAGATAATGAGCTAGTAAGAAGAAAGGGCTGTTGCACACATCATCACGCAGTCAATCAACCCCTTTGTAGTCTCTGTGACGTCTGAGCTTGTCGCGTAAATTGCTGGCTGGCTACATGTATCCGACTGTAATTATAAGGAACAATGGTTGACGTGTATTTATATAGACCACCTCGTTACAACAAATGCAATTTACTCGGCAAGTCCTCGACCGCACCGTAAAGGTAATCTTTGACATTAGCTACAATACTTTTCAACTACTCTCCCAAACCTTAGACACTTCCTGTTTGTCCTGTTAACAAGGACGTCTTAATAAGAAGGTAATGGGAGTTCCAAAAATGTTTAGAATAGGCTCATAGTGCCATCTAGCGACTGACAAGTCCATGGAAACCATTCATCCATAATTTGTATTCACTGTAAATTGCAAGTATACACAATGTAAAAACGGAAAAGTATTATGGCCAAAAAGTATTATTTCAATTTGAAATCAATGTTCATGCATCTGACAAGTCAACAAAATGATGACCAGATAACTAACCAATAACAAACAAAGTGATTTAAATGTTATTAACCACTTGGAGCAAGTATTCATTTAACACTTGTATTGAAGTGCTTGCCAGTAGAAAAAGACAGCTATACTGAAACAGAATGTGTATGGTGAAAGGTAAGAAACAAGGTTCAATAGAGGGGAAAAGTATAACATTGGTACATCCCCGGTCAAAAATATGTTTTCAAATGAATAATGCTCATCTCTCAGGCCAGCTGAGAGTGGTCACAGAACATAAACAAAACATGAGGGTTCAATGGGGGATGTGGGAGACCATTTTGTATGAAGGTGAGTCACAATTTCACTAACAAAGCATTTTACACAGGTATAATAATAATAATACAGAAGTGGCACTGCAGGTTTTCTCCCTTACATTACCCAATGTAGACCTGGCAAGGTAGAAGATGCAAGCAGGCTGTTTACCCAGAATACTCAAGATTAATTGAAAACTAGAATACACTAGTAGGAACCTTGAGGTGAAGTTGTGCACCCTGGATCTGACAAATTATTGTAACAGCAAATGCCAACTACTAGGAGCATCAATGACTGTCATATACACTGAATATACCAAACATTAGGAACACCTTCCTAATATTGTGTTGCGTTCTTGACACAAACCGGTGTGCCTGGCACCTACTACCATACCCTGTTCAAAGGCACTTCAATCTTTTGTCTTGCCCATTCACCCTTTGAATGGCACACAAACAATCCATGTCTCAAGGCTTAAAAATCCTTCTTTAACCCGTCTCCTCCCCTTCATCTACACTGATTAAAGTGGATTTAACAAGTGACATCAATAAGGGATCATAGATTTCACCTGGTTAGTCTATGTTGTGGAAAGAGCAGGTGTTCTTAATGTTTTGTATTCTCAGTGTAGAGGGCCATTAGAGGAACAAGGTTGTAAACTTAAATACAATGGAGTTGACAGAGATCATGGTTGAGTCTTAATTCAGGAAAATACCCCAAGAAAGCAAAACCATTCAAACACAAATGGGTTTTAGGGAATAATACTATATATACACACTACTATATTACAACAAATGTTCCTCACAATAGAGAAGTTAAATAATTTAATAAAACAAAACCAAATATCCCCAGGTAGCAAGCTAATCTTAGGTTTGAAAAGGTTAGACTAATAAGCATGATCTTGGTGTCATCCTGACATACAGTATTTGAGCATTGATACAAAAATTCAGGGTTTGGGAAATTTGCTAGCACAACTTCTGACACACATACAACAGAATGTATCTTCAACTGGAATAATGTGAAAGATATCGGAATTTTAAAACAGGATGAACACTTTGGAGATATTTTGTTGGCCAGAACATCACAAGGTAAATAGAAAGTACTGTACAGTATAGCACATAAATCAATGAAAAGGAACTAATTCTCTATTTCCACTGCCAATACAATGGAAAAACACACGTTGATATAAGAGTGCCTTTTGTTCCACATACTCTGCCATGGTTTTTCTTTTTCAGAAAAAACTAATGTCCAAATTCCGGTCCCATCGTCACTAGGAGTGACTTACATGGAAAGTTATGCTCTTCTGCCTCTTCTTAAAGGAGAAGTTTTTTGTTTGTTTTTTTACAACCAAATCTCATTTTTTGATGTAAATGACATGTTATAGAAGGGTCCAGACACCTTTTTGTGTGATTTCACTTGTTTTTGAGAAACATACCCCAAACAGAAAATCACTTCCTCATCCTCATTGTGCAGTATGGGGGCCCAGCAAAAACATGAACAAAGGCTCCAAAAACACCAAAATGCATTAATTTAGAAACGGTAAAGCTCTCAATATAGTGATGCAGGTATTTAGATGTTGTACACATGAAACTGCATAATTCTGAACTTTATCCGCAATGTAATATGCCATTTCTAAAAGGCCATATTTTAGTGTTTTTGGAGCCTTTGTTCACATTTTTTCAGGGCACCCATACTGCACAACAAGAATGAGGAAGTGATTCGCTGTCTGGGGTAAGTTTATCCTTAGCCTTCTATAACATGCGATTTACATAAAAAATTGATAGATATTTGGTTGTAAAAAACTACTTATCCAGCTGCATGTGAAGTCCATCAAAGCTCTAGAGCAGCTGTTGCAATGCTTTAATTTAGTCAGGCATGTCAATGCACAGTTTTGGAGGAGGCACAAAGTACTTCCCCGGGCTCTGTGTGATCACCACACCATTTTTTTTGCTGAACATGGGGGCTATTTTTGGTGGGTCGTGTGCAGGCATCTCCTCGGACACCTCAGGGTCCTCATGGTGCAGGTCATAAGAAACGTTCCCATACTCCCGCAGGAAGGGAAAGAGCTCTAGAAGAAACTGGCAGAAGTCTTTTCGGATGCCAAACCACCCTGTTAGAAAATAGAAAAATCAGTTAAAACAAATATAGCTTGAAGCAACATTTAAAGAGTTACACTGACTGGAATCTCAGATAAATAAAAAGAACACTGCCTCAATATGACTTAAATGGCAATTAATTCTGCTGCACTGCTATCACTGTCTGAGGAATAACTCACAGTGGTTGCCTCCTTTCTGGCCAAAGGTTGTGGCCATCAGAGTCACTAGGGATACCCAGAGAGGCACGAACACTGACACATAGCTGGAGCTGTAGTGGCCATCCAATTTATGGACCAACAGGATCTGAAGAGCCAATGACAGAGACAACAATAAAAACTTCCCAGCTTCTTTAGCTCTCTGAACACACTAATAACTGGGGGATGGATGGCATGACCACATACCTCAAAAGTGAGCAAGGGTACAACGATTGTCATCCAGCTGATAGCCATGGTGATGTGAGTGCGCCGTTGCTCTGCGATGACGTCCATAGATCGCAGAAAGAGCACTGACCAGACAATGTAGTAGAGCACCACAAGGCATAGGAAGGACATGAGGATCCACAGTGGGACACAGACAACCTGGAAGACAAAATCAACAGAATGCCTAAGTATATTTCCATTCCAACTCGCTATAAATTGTACTCAATTCCCATAATTTTCCAGACCTAAATATTAGGCAGGTAGTTCTCTTACCAGCCATGGCCAACTGATGATTTTATCCAGTCGCAGGGCAATGAAGATAAACTGGAGAATATTGACCGAGCACAAGATCTCCAACTAATACAAGGAGAGATAGGAAGAACAGAAAAAATGGGTGAGGAGGGAAAACGAGGGAGGTAGATAGATAAATATATTATAAATCACCAAGATCTAGCCTAAATATGCTATTTGAGAAAAATAACATCCTTGTAACTGATAAAATGTCTGACCTCTAGAGAGCGATCATGGCGGAATCCCCACACACAGGCTGCAACAGAGACAGGCGAGACGAAGAAGAGGGGCATGAAGACCAGCAGCCAGAAGTGGTTGCCCCTCTCCACACGGTCACACACCAGCACCTCAAAGGTGAGCAGGAGTAGGTGTATCCCAACAGCAATCAGCATGGCCTTGAACTCCACACAGGTTTCACCCTCAGCCCTGCATTGCCAGCATGACAGGCACAGTAAATAATACATACTAGTCAGCAGTGACAGGTATGGCAACCAGACAGCTTTCTCCTTATGACAATTTCATATTGATAAGACAGCCACATTGACAAAAAATACAAAACAAAAAATAAAAGCATTTGGGTTTAAAAGCACACCTGTACTGTGGGTTATGGGACCAGACGCCTGTGCCAACTGATGCACCGATGATGACCATGAGCTTCCATAGCCATATGGGGGCAAGCACTGCCCAATAGCTCCATTGGATGATGCCATCCAGACGCAGGGACAGTAGAACAGAAAACAGCAGCAGGCAGGCATAGATGAGGAACTTACTGAGAAGGGAGGGGGAAAAAAACACACCATTTCATCAACCATGAATCTATTCAGCAATCTATTTAGCTTGCTACTCGTCAGATTATGTTAGTGCAGGGCTGGTACAAAAATGTGCACCCCACGCAATTCCATAACAAGGAAGCTGAGCTCAGTGGAGTCAGCTGGTTAGTTATCTAGCTAGTTGGCATGCAATGCTAACGTTACCTAGCTAATATTAACGACCGTAAAACAGGGCTGGCTAGCTAACATCAATGCTTGCTAACTAGCTAACGCTGTCCTTCCCCAATATAATAGCTAAATTAGTTAACTAATGTTAGTTAGTTGGGTCAGAGGTCATAATGATTCACCGGTTCAGATAGCTAGCTAGCTAGTTCGTTAACGTTAAGTTAGTTGCTGGTAACTTAGCTCTAACGCGAAACGTTAAGTTAACAGTAGCTAGATTTCTCTTTACGTTACCTGGGGTTGAAATCTTGAAAGAATCCCCGAAGATTCATGACTAGATCTTATATTCTTAAAACATTATTTGGATTAACAATCACGTATCAAGAGGATGTTGTTTTTATCAGTCAAACTGCTTTCCCGGTTCACGCTAGCTAGATGCAAATATGATGTCCATGTAACGCAGTAGTGTTGTGCCACTAGGGGCGTGATGTATTGTAAGGGTGCGCTCGTAAATTCGCTCTGTATTGTAAGGGTGCGCTCGTAAAAAAACTCAAATTTCAGAGCACTCTCGTCTGTGTGCCAGAGCCCAGAATAACTGACGAATTTATGAACGCTCAACACCCGTTGAATATGGCCGGTGTCAGTAAACATTGGCAAAAAAAGCGTAATTAAATTGTTGCCAGCAGCACATTTACAGTCACCAACGCTCTGGATAACATAAAAAGGCAGAACGCTCGGATCAACCCTACTCCTTGGCCTGAGCGTCCATTGTACGTTCCAAGAGCGAAACGCTCTAAATTTACGAACGGACAACGCTCTGAGTTTATGAACGCCCAGAGCGCACTCTGGCACTCCAGATTGAATTTACGAACACACCCTACATCTACTGTGGCAACAATGTAGCTAGCGTTGTCGAAGCAAGAGCCTGCTACAATTTTAATGGGCTTGTTCGACAGTGCAGGCGACTGCCGACTTGATCAACAAAGAACCTTGCATTATAAATAACTTCTCATTATTTTTTGTAGATCAGTCAGTCACAATTCACCCATGATACATAACATTTCGATTTTTATCCTCTATTACACTGCCACAAAACATTAAAGTTTTCTGACTGATAGATACATTGTAGCATAGCCAGTGTAAACCCATGCAACAATCAATTAGGAGGATATTTTAAGCAACAGGCACGCATTTAATAATTGAGACAATGCAAACTTATATTTTTAGTATGGGGAATAGCTATCTCTAAGTAAATCCATAAAAAAATTTGGGTGAAAAAACTACAAAAACCAGAGTGCCATGTAATGTTTTGCAGTCTGGAAACGCTCACGTGGTTTCATTATGAGTAATTTTGGTAGATGTAGTTTATAATGGTTTCAAATGTTATTAGTTGTCATGAATCACAAACGCATTTAAACTACATTACCCAATAAGTTATACTACGTGTGTATCCTGCCTTTTAACGCCGATGACAGCCGGAGGATGGAGGCAGGTAATAGCCACTAAACATACCTTATTCACTTATTATGCGCCTTCCAATTAGTCCCTTACATGTGTTGTCAGATCGTCCTGCCATTGAGGCAAAAATAGGTTTTCTAAAGATGTTGGTCGTTATAAACTTGCCCCTGTAAAAAGCCATGGCTGATGTGCAAGTTTAGCCATTGTTGTTTCCTTGGTGGCCTGTTTCGCTCGGCTTTCATAACATTTGAAGAGGGGGGCATTGTCAGTGGAATGTACTTCTTCTCTGAAGTACGATGAGATGTATTTATTCAGAGTAAGGATGTTATGGTAATTTGGTCACATACAGTATTGTACTGTAGTCTGTAGTGTACAGCTACCCCATTCATAGACGCTACTTTAGCCCTATTGACGATAGTGTCTTCTGGCAGTTTTTTTTGTTGTTGTTAAGAGCCCGGACACTTGCTCTAAACATTAACACGCATCGCTTGCGGTACTGTTTTGGAAACATAAAGAACTTATCTTTCATATCAGAGATAAATCATAAAAATAAAAAAAAGTAAATTACTCCATGTATTTTATAGGGTTAGTGTTCCCACAAGGCCATTATCTTCATGTTACAGTGCTTGTTTACGGAAGACGGATGGAAGACATAGGCCGCCACCTGTGCTAATTAGCTATCTAGCATGCTCTGAACACTTGTGTGTAAACTAAAAGTCGCTGCATGGTCAATCTGACGTCTGCATTGGCCGTGCAACATTTACGGTGATATGGCCTCTGCAGAAGTCAGGGCATTCATACTTCTTGCGTGTCACCGAGCAGTGCAGAGCTGTTGTCAAGGAAGTGAGTTTGTGTTTATACAGGACCTTCCGCCTTCACCTACCGTCGTCCAATCATGTCCATGCGGAGCGTCCGCATTGTTACAAAATTTGAAAGGCGTACAGTGATGCGGTATGGAGCTCAATTTGGCCTCTGTGTGCATCCAGAGGCTTCGCAATTGCGTCACACTATCAATACGGCGCCTCCGACCACATTTTCGGATAAAGCATTATTGGCTCTAACCGGGGAGGCAGTGTAGTTTGTCAACTGGAGGCACACACAGTGTATGAGTCTGTACAAATCTGCTACATAAGTGTATCTTTTTTTATTTGAAAGATTATTTCTCGCTGACATGAAAGATAAGGGGCGTATCAGCATATGTTTCGAAAACTGTTTCAAAAGCGATTATTATTGACGTTTCTAAACGTTAAAACACAGCATGGAATTTTAGTTTAGACAGAGACAAATCTGGACGATTGTAATGGCTGAACCCTGAATACAGAGAAGAAGGGTTTTTGAGAGCTAGTGTACAGCCTACACTGTGTGTTATCAGGCATATACAAATAGTGTTGGAAACAACAAACCGACCCACATGTCTAATAATTCCAGCAAACCTAAATTATAATGTCAAATTGCTGCTAAATATCAACCCATATTCCAAAACGTATTGTGTATAAACTGTATGAACTGGTGTATCACATCATGTATGTTTATTGACAAGTCTCCCTTTTTCCACGTCTCCTTTCAGTATTAGCCAAGTATGAAAACCAGATAAATGTGTTTTCTGAATTCCTTGAAGACTTGCCTGACACTGATGAACCTGTATGGATTTTAGGAGAGTGTTACAATGCTAAAACAGGTAGGCTGGCATCTTCTAGCAGTCATATTGTGATTTATATGTGAAAAAGAAACAGAATAAGGGCTTGACAGTGCTTCTTGTTGTGTGGTCACAGAAAAGACAGAGCTCCTATCAGACGTCCACTCACGGTTATGGTTCACCTACAGAAAAAAATTCTCTCCCATAGGTGAGTGAAACAGGCAGATGTTATTGTGATATCCAATTGATGGCTAGTTGCTTTGATGGTTAAATGTCTATCTTTGTTTGGTCTGTAGGCGGAACAGGCCCCTCTTCAGATGCAGGCTGGGGATGCATGCTACGGTGTGGGCAGATGATTCTTGCACAGGCCCTGGTATGCTCACAGCTGGGACGAGGTGAGGAGGATGTCTCGAGTCATGTACATACAGTGGGGAAAAAAAGTATTTAGTCAGCCACCAATTGTGCAAGTTCTCCCACTTAAAACGATGAGAGAAGCCTGTAATTTTCATCATAGGTACATGTCAACTATGACAGACAAAATGAGAAAAAAAAATCCAGAAAATCACATTGTAGGATTTTTAATGAATTTATTTGCAAATTATGTTGGAAAATAAGTATTTGGTCAATAACAAACGTTTCTCAATACTTTGTTATATACCCTTTGTTGGCAATGACACAGGTCAAACGTTTTCTGTAAGTCTTCACACACTGTTGCTGGTATTTTGGCCCATTCCTCCATGCAGATCTCCTCTAGAGCAGTGATGTTTTGGGGCTGTCGCTGGGCAACACAGACTTTCAACTCCCTCCAAAGATTTTCTATGGGGTTGAGATCTGGAGACTGGCTAGGCCACTCCAGGACCTTGAAATGCTTCTTACGAAGCCACTCCTTCGTTGCCCGGGCGGTGTGTTTGGGATCATTGTCATGCTGAAAGACCCAGCCACGTTTCATCTTCAATGCCCTTGCTGATGGAAGGAGTTTTCACTCAAAATCTCAGGATACATGGCCCCATTCATTCTTTCCTTTACACGGATCAGTCGTCCTGGTCCCTTTGCAGAAAAACAGCCCCAAAGCATGATGTTTCCACCCCCATGCTTCACAGTAGGTATGGTGTTCTTTGGATGCAACTCAGCATTCTTTGTCCTCCAAACACGACGAGTTGAGTTTTTACCAAAAAGTTCTATTTTGGTTTCATCTGACCATATGACATTCTCCCAATCCTCTTCTGGATCATCCAAATGCACTCTAGCAAACTTCAGACGGGCCTGGACATGTACTGGCTTAAGCAGGGGGACACGTCTGGCACTGCAGGAATTGAGTCCCTGGCGGCGTAGTGTGTTACTGATGGTAGACTTTGGTCCCAGCTCTCTGCAGGTCATTCACTAGATCCCCCCGTGTGGTTCTGGGATTTTTGCTCACCGTTCTTGTGATCATTTTGACCCCACGGGGTGAGATCTTGCGTGGAGCCCCAGATCGAGGGAGTTTATCAGTGGTCTTGAATGTCTTCCATTTCCTAATAATTGCTCCCACAGTTGATTTCTTCAAACCAAGCTGCTTACCTATTGCAGATTCAGTCTTCCCAGCCTGGTGCAGGTCTACAATTGTGTTTCTGGTGTCCTTTGACAGCTCTTTGGTCTTGGCCATAGTGGAGTTTGGAGTGTGACTGTTTGAGGTTGTGGACAGGTGTCTTTTATACTGATAACAAGTTCAAACAGGTGCCATTAATACAGGTAACGAGTGGAGGACAGAGGAGCCTCTTAAAGAAGAAGTTACAGGTCTGTGAGAGCCAGAAATCTTGCTTGTTTGTAGGTGACCAAATACTTATTTTCCACCATAATTTGCAAATAAATTCATTAAAAATCCTACAATAAAAATTTTCTGGATTTTTTTTCTCAATTTGTCTGTCATAGTTGACGTGTACCTATGATGAACATTACAGGCCTCTCATCGTTTTAAGTGGGAGAACTTGCACAATTGGTGGCTGAATAAATACTTTTTTCCCCCACTGTAGCTGTATGGGGTGGGGATATATGGAACTGCATCAGCAAAGGGGTGTTTGTATGTGAATTATTCATCTAGGGGAGAGATTTTGACAATTCCAAATAGTAGGTAGTGATATGTATACTACTATGTAATCAATTCAACAGTGAGAAAGGGGTTTTATCAGACAGGTTATCAGAATGCATTGCTGCTGGAATTAGGGGTGATGAGGGTGCTGCAGCACCCCCTGAAAAATCAGGGGAAAAGGCAATATTTTTGTTGTTGACATTTTTTTGTTTTTTCACAAAAGTAGTGCACTGGGCCTTTACTAGTCCTGTATTAGTGGACCAATATAGCGTCTGTAGCGCGGCTATGTCAGAATGGCACAGTGATTGTGGACTGTTTTCCTATTGTAGCCTGGCGTTGGAGTTCAGAGGGAGGACAGCCAGAGGAGTACCAGCGTATCCTCCACTGTTTCCTGGATAGGAAAGACAGCTGTTACTCCGTACACCAAATGGGTAAGAGAGAGTCATAACCTAACCCTGCCTTAACCTTGGTCTGACCACACCTACCATGAATCAGCAGATCAAATGTTTTTCTTCTCTCACATTCCTATAATTTTTCTAGAGGACAGGTCCTCAAAGTAAAAATGTGTAACTTGAAGAAGGAATATCAAATAGCCTGATAAATAGATGGCAGGTTAGACAGGAGCTCTGACTTTTGCAGTGAACTTTCTTTTCCTTTATCTCCTTGCAGCTCAGATGGGGGTCGGTGAAGGGAAATCTGTGGGAGAGTGGTATGGCCCAAACACAGTTGCGCAAGTGCTCAAGTAAGTATTTTATATGCATGTTTTACGACTGATCTATTCATTTCAGAATATTGATTATGCCACATTGAAAAGATCAGTAGTGGACTCAGTGACTTCTAGCTAAAATACATTTGGGGCATAAATAAGAAACCTATTATCTCTCCTCAGGAAACTTGCACTATTTGATGACTGGAATTCTCTTGCTGTGTATGTGTCAATGGACAACACGGTGGTGATCGAGGACATCAGTACGTTTTTTTTTTCCTTCACTTTTTGAACTCTTACCATCTGAGAGTTCTGTATAGGATCACAAAGGTGATGCCAAAGACACAAATGTTTTCTTTCCATGTCCTCTCCAGAGAAGCAGTGTCGCCAGGCAAGCAGAGGGAACAGATTGCGGCCCAGACCCTGTAGCTGGGGGGAACCCTTCACCTCTGGAGAAACACCAGAGCAAGCCTGTTCGCACACACACGGGAACAGAGCCACGACGTGTCCACATTCTCAATCCCAGTCTCATTCTGACTGGAGGCCCCTGCTGCTGGTCATACCTCTCCGTATGGGAATCAACCACATCAACCCTGTCTACATCCAGGCCCTTAAGGTACAATTCATTTCTCTGTTCTTATTCAATTGATACTAATCTACAATGCAATATTCCTGTATTTATTGTTGCCTTTAAATAGTTATACTGGTCTGACTCTATGTGTTCTCCTACTCAGGAGTGTTTTAAAATGCCACAATCCTGTGGTGTGCTGGGAGGAAAGCCCAATCTGGCCTATTACTTCATTGGATTTGTAGGTGAGTCTAAAGGAAGCTGTAACTGAAGGTTCCCAAAAAGGAAGCAAAAAAATAAGCCTGTGAGTTGTCTAGCAACTGTGTTGAGCCAGGCCTGTATGTGTCCTCCAGGAGAGGAGCTGATCTACCTGGATCCCCACACCACCCAGTCAGCCGTGGAGTCAGAGGCTGGCAGCGGAGTGGACGACCAGAGCTACCACTGTCTGAGGAGTCCACGCCGCATGAAGATCACCAACCTGGACCCCTCTGTGGCCCTGGTGAGAGCTGAGCCCACACACCAACTACCACAGCCTGCTATGCCACTGAGCCTCCTGTCTCATGGGCCTTGTTTGCATAGTTAATATGATAATTTAAGTGCCTAGTGTCATGTTCTAAAGACTTGCTCCAATGTGAATTTTGTGTACCGTGGTGATGATCTTGCCACGTAATTGCCTATCAAAATTGTCTGTTTTTTCAAGGGATTTTTTTGTAAGAGTGAAGATGACTTTGACAGTTGGTGTAACCTGGTCCAGCAGGTAAGAGTCATCCACTCAAGTCACAAGTCAATTCAGATGGAGGTTATTCTCTTGTGATTGAGACCCATGTCGTCGTCTTTTAAGGAGATCCAGATGAAGAGGAACCTGCGGATGTTTGAGCTGGTGGAGAATCACCCGCCCCACTGGCCCCCTTTCGTTCCTCCCACCAAACCAGAGGTTCAGACCACAGGGGCAGGTATGAGCCAAGCCACCAGACAGACCCAGAATATTACACCAATAACAATACATTCTGGCAGCAAATAATTATAGGGATACCGGTATCCAGCTTCCACTCTTATTTCTCTATATTGTTTTGAAATTACAATATAGGTCTATACATGAAGTGCATTTATTTATAGGTGCATGACTGCTCTTATTATTTGAACCTTATTGAAACTTCTATGTAGTGCTTAATCTCAACTGAAACATACAGTGTATTTGGAAAGTTTTCAAACCCCTTGACTTTTTCCACAATTTGTTACGTTACAGCCTTATTCTAAAATTGATTAAATTGTTTTTTCCCCTCATTAATCTACACACAATACCACAAAATGACAAAGCAAAACAGGTTTTTAGAAATTTTAGCAAATGTATAAAAAATACAAAACTGAAATATCACATTTACATAAGTATTCAGACCCTTTACTAAGTACTTTGTTAAAGCACCTTTTGCAGCGATTACAGCCTCGAGTCTTCTTGGGGATGACGCTACACGCTTGGCACACCTGTATTTGGGGAGTTTCTCCCATTCTTCTCTGCAGATCCTCTCAAGCTCTGTCAGGTTGGATGGGGCGCGTCGCTGCACAGCTATTTTCAGGTCTCCAGAGATGTTCGAGTGGGTTCAAGTCCGGGCTCTGGCTGGGCCACTCAAGGACATTTAGAGACTTGTCCCGAAGCCACTCCTGCGCTGTCTTGGCTGTGTGCTTAGGGTCATTGTCCTGTTGGAAGGTGAACCTTTGCCCCAGCCTGAGGTCCTGAGCGCTCTGGAGCAGGTTTTCATCAAGGATCTCTCTGTACTTTGCTCCGTTCATCATTCCCTCGATCTTGACTAGTCTCCCAGTCCCTGCCACTGAAAAACATCCCCACAGCATGATGCTGCCACCACCGTGCTTCACCGTAGGGATGGTGCCAGGTTTCCTCCAGATGTGACATTTGGCATTCAGGCCAAACAGTTCAATCTTGGTTTCATCAGACCATAGAATCTAGGTGCCTTTTGGCAAACTCCAAGCGGGCTGTCATGTGCCTTTTACTGAGGAGTGGCTTCCATCTGGCCACTCTACCATAAAGGCCTGATTGGTGGAGTGCTGCAGAGATGGTTGTCCTTCTGGAAGATTCTCCCATCTCCACAGAGGAACTCTGTAGCTCTGTCAGAGTGACCATCGGGTTCTTGGTCACCTCCCTGACCAAGGCCCTTCTCCCCCGATTGCTCAGTTTGGCCGGGCGGCCAGCGCTAGGAAGAGTCTTGGTGGTTCCAAACTTCTTCCATTTTAAGAAGGATGGAGGCCACTGTGTTCTTAGGGACCTTCAATGCTGCAGACATTTTTTGGTACCCTTCCCCAGATCTGTGCCTCGACACAATCCTGTTTCTGAGCTCTACGGACAATTCCTTCAACCTCATGGCTTGGTTTTGATCTGACATGCACTGTCAACTGTGGGACATTATTTAGACAGGTGTGTGCCTTTCCAAAGCATGTCCAATCAATTGAATTTACCACAGGTGGACTCCAATCAAGTTGTAGAAACATCTGAAGGATGATCAATGGAAACAGGATTCACCTGAGCTCAATTTTGAGTCTCATAGTAAAGGGTCTGAATACTTATGTAAATAAGGTATTTCTGTTTTCTATTTTTAAAACATTTGCAAAAATCTCTAAAAACCTGTTCGCTTTCTCATTAGGGGGGTGTTGTGTGTAGATTGATGAGGATTTTATTTTATTTAATCCATTTTAGAATAAGGCTGTAACGTAACAAAATGTGGAAAAAGTGAAGGGGTCTGAATACTTTCCGAATGCACTGTACAAACTCAAGTGTGCCGTGTCAAACGGATTACTGTTGTGTTCTCTTTTTGAACAGAGTTCATCGAATCATCCGACAAGCTGTTTGAGTCTGAAGAGGAGTTTGAGATCCTTAACGTGTGACCAGCTTCCCCTCCCCTCCGCCCAGTCCAGTGGATGATGGTGATTGGGTTGATTCCCTTGGCTACCATCTTCCATACTGTGCTGTAGAAGTGCCTCAGAACAACATCAAGCATAAACTGCTTACCACTTTGCAAAAAAATCACCAACAAGAGACAATACTAGATAAGGAAAGATTCTGGACAACAACTCAAAACAAAGAGACCAAATTAAGGCAGGAACATGGTGTACACAGTAAATTCAAGCTTGCACTGTCTCACTTTGATGTTGTGGAAACAACGCCAGGGACCTAGGTGAAGACAGGCATGAGGATGATATAGCTGAAGAAGCCATCTCCTCAGTACACACTACCTCCTGATGCCTGGAGACAGCAAATATGCAGACATATTTATTTTCAGTGTTAAAATACAAACATACAACAAATAACTTGTTTTATTAAGAAAAGTGCCTCTCTTAAATATATGTATGTTATTCAATGGTTAGAGTAAGGGTTTTCCCAAGGTATTGGTATGGAACATCGCCCCTGCACACTCATGTAAATATGCCTGACAATAAATATATTTAAACACTTTATTTTTCAGCCTCAGGGTTGAGATTCTGTTTTAGCACCATCTTCCTCATGTGTATTTGTGAGAAGGAGCTAAAATGGCCTTGTGCACGGTGTCATGTGGAAAGGGAATGTGTAGACTAGAGCCTTGAGCGACCATTAGTTAACTGGCTCCTTATATTGTGATGAACCTAACCCTGCATCTTTTCCTGCTAACCTTTTTCCACTGATTAATTGTTGTTCTATGATGGTTATTGATTGTCCCTGCAGCCCACTGTATTAGTACTGAGGATGATAGCCTGTGGTGACAACTTAATTATAATGGTTATAGTATTACCTGTTGTACATCTAACCCAGTAAATGGAGACAAGCTGTGGATAACTGCATTTGCTTTATTTTAATGGTATAATCCTATCTCGGGCATAAAAGGGTGATATCACCAGGGCGTGGTAATCCAATACAAAATACTTTTTTTTTCATAACCCAAAAGTGCTGACTTCCATACAGGTACAGAGCAACTATCCAGTAAATGCCCTGTGAAAAATAAGAAAAGACAACACATCCCTCTCTTCATTCATGAAAAAGACAAATCAGTAAGGCCTTCACAAAAAGTATATTCTTCAAATTGACAACCAATACAAAACCAACTTCTTTGCATGGGTCTATAGGAACACATTCTCCAAGTGTAGCAACAACCACCAAAATAAAATAAACATGACAGATATTTTCATTATGAATAATTAAACTGAGAAGAAAATCCTATAGGCCACGAGGCTGAGTATTCACAATCTGGTTTATTCTGAATTCATCATTTCAAAAGCAGGATAAACCAGTGACATTCAACACATGCACATCACCGTTTGGATGAGAAGTCTGACGAGGTGAGCTAATGAGAGGGCTTCTACCATTCAACTGCAGAGCAGTGATGACCTGCAGGATGGCACATGGGGAGATAGTCATCGTGCTCACAGTTCCTCTGTGAGGGGGGCTGGTTGGAGATAGGTAGAGAGGAATCAGAGTTGCAGGACTTAGCCTCGGGTGAGCCATGTGTATGGCATTCCATGGGGCTCCAAAGAGACATGTTCATGTATTCATCACAGTGAATGATCAACGTCACTAAGGCTGTCCTTTGCTGGTGAACAGCTATGTGGAAGCATCATCATGTAGCCCCACCTGGTCTGAGGGGAATATGGTAGCGCAAGGTGTTTGAGGAGGAGTGGGGGGGCACGTTGACTTCTGAAGGGATATCATCTGCATCACTACAGGGTCTATCTGCATCCGGATCTCCCCGGACCCAGTAGAGGACCAGTGACCCACCTGTATAAAGAAGAAGCATTCGGAGTGACCACAGCGACGGACATTCATCATAGGCAGGTTCACAGAAGCATCTCCGAGCTCACCTTCACCAGGTGAATGGTCTTGGCAGAGAGACACAGCAGGCACCCCCCTGTTAGGTTCTTGGTTTGCCCTAAACCTTTGGGCTTCACGATCAACTGCCACACCTCCTTGAAGATGGTGCCAGGAGAGATTGTCTGTATCCATAATTGTATCCATAATCCAACTCTTCAGTGTCCTGGTGCTCTTTTTCTCCTAGATCATCAGATCATTCAGAGCCAGGTACCGATCCTCTTGCTCCTCCTTATTCTTCGCTCTCATGACAAAGTACTCATCCTTAATGTACAGGGTTATCAGGTGCTTGTGTTTAGAATCTGCCCTCTTACTAACAGTAAAACATTGATACAGATAAATCACCTTCTTAGGAGAACTCACAGCACTGGGAGATTTAGAAACTAGAATTGTACTCCAAGCGGCTGGGGCCTGTATTGCTTGGGCCGCTCAAGAAAAAAAAAAATTGTGGCTGTGTTTCAGCTTTCTCAGGAATCCAGATGTTCATGTCTCTAGCCTCAACGCCAGAGCAAACAGAGGTAGTGACAGCTAAGGCCATGGGCTCCCGAGTGGCGCAGAGGTCTAAGGCACTGCATCTACTAGAGGCGTCACTATAGACCCAGGTTCGATTCCAGGCTGTATCGTAATCCGGCAGCGTCGTCCGGGGTAGGCTGTCACTGTAAATAAGAATTTGTTCTTAACTGATTTGCCTAGTTAAATAAAAAATAAGATGTGGAGGCAGTCAGGTCATGGGAAACACCACCAGAGTCAGGTACCTCATAGACACAGGATGATGAAAACTCTCTCACCAGAGGATTCTTCTCAGGTAACATATTATGACTATAGTACTGCTTATGATTCCTCTTCAGTTGAAGGGCAGTGGTGTTGCCTCTAGCTTAAGGTGATGGTGATTTCAGGGTAAGTGAATCGCAGCTAGGCAAAATATCTTCTCCTTTGTTTATACCACTGCTCAGGTGTTTTCGGCATTTTCAAAGCGCTGAACGTTCCTGGGAAACCAAAAACGTTTAGTGCTCAGTAGCTTGTGCATGTTTAAATGTTTGAATACATTTACTTACCTGATCAGGTAATCACCAGGTACCTTTCAACTAAAATACACAATATTTGCTGTGCAATTGCAGTTTCGCTACACATCTTCAACTAATAATCCCTAATTTCTCTTGAAGCATGACGCACTTTGGTAAAATTAATACAACACTTGAATTGAACAGGTCTGCATTTCGATTGGTCAGGCTTTAGGGCCTACGCTTTACTAGAACAGACATCACTACCAGCCAATAAGATAGAGAGGTTTTGACAATAAATAAGTAAATTGATATATTATTTTGGCTCGACACTTCGTCTATCTTGGAACACTATAAAAAGGTATGTAACATACAAGTTGGCCAATTATGAAACAAAGTTGCCAGTGTGACAACTCTATGCTATAGGTTGCGTATTTTGCATTCCATATAATTGACTTGTGAAGGTGGTTGGCTATAGACCTATTGAATTCTTTTTTTTTGCAACATTTAATACATTATCTCTCTATTTCAAAGTGTTTTGGAGCCAGTCATATTTTTGTAACAAATCAGCTTTACAAACTCAAGGACAGTGCAAGATATCTGAGCACTTGTTTTGGCTCACAATGTTTTAGCTACTCACTCTTCTGATGTTGAAAGGATTTCATGCAAATTGTAATGAGGATAGCCTATGTGTAGGATTATCTATGCCTCATGGGCCTATTATGGGCCACGTTCAGTTTCTAAACGTTGTTGAATGTTGCAGATAGAAATGCCATGAATAGAGCCGACGTGATTACATGTCGGAGACGGAGAGGCATGTTTGTTCTACATAACATGTTTTTATCTGAACGTTCCAAAACTTTGTGTGGTGCTGAACGCGCCCCTGGTGTCCATATGGTGTACCTTCACCTTCAGCCTTAGGGGGGCAATGTAGGGCATACTGGAGTTGAGATGAAAACAATGGAATCTTTAACTGCCCAGATTCTGACACTGCAATAGAATGTCACTTTGTCCACTGGACAATTGTTTCCAAAGAAAGATGTTTGATACAAGTTTTCTTTATTAATCTACACTGGCTTTTATTGCATAGTTGCATCACAAAATACTGTACTTGCAGGGCCCACGCTCAAGCATTGTGTGACAAAATGTCATTTATTTAATGTTAGGTAAAACACGATTTTATCATCTCATGCGAACGACTATATGGATATGGAAACATTTCAGACAGCTCAGAAGGATTGGATACAACTGCATAGTAGGTTAATGAAACATAGATCCAGTTTTACATTGCAATACACTATCATATTTAAACTATATAAATGTACAACCCTTATATGAACTATTGCATGATTGTTTATTTGAGCACAGGAAAAGTACACATGCTCCCGAGATGAATAAGCAACGATTGTACATTGTGCACCCACCCAACTGGATCAAAACAATGTTTTAGTTTATTTTTACTGACAACCTCCTGTAAAGAGTGTTTTCTTCCTTAAGTACCAGTGACTCATCTACTACATGCTGTCTGCTTCAAGAAAGGGAAAACGGGGGTGAGGGGCAGGTCAGAAATGTGATCCCTCTATGGCTCAGTGATGAAATCCCATATTTATACAGTGGGGAAAAAAAGTATTTAGTCAGCCACCAATTGTGCAAGTTCTCCCACTTAAAAAGATGAGAGAGACCTGTAATTTTCATCATAGGTACACGTCAACTATGACAGACAAAATGAGAAGAAAAAAATCCTGAAAATCACATTGTAGGATTTTTAATGAATTTATTAGCAAATTATGGTGGAAAATAAGTATTTGGTCAATAACAAAAGTTTCTCAATACTTTGTTATATACCCTTTGTTGGCAATGACACAGGTCAAACGTTTTCTGTAAGTCTTCACAAGGTTTTCACACACTGTTGCTGGTATTTTGGCCCATTCCTCCATGCAGATCTCCTCTAGAGCAGTGATGTTTTGGGGCTGTCGCTGGGCAACACGGACTTTCAACTCCCTCCAAAGATTTTCTATGGGGTTGAGATCTGGAGACTGGCTAGGCCACTCCAGGACCTTGAAATGCTTCTTACGAAGCCACTCCTTCGTTGCCCGGGCGGTGTGTTTGGGATCATTGTCATGCTGAAAGACCCAGCCACGTTTCATCTTCAATGCCCTTGCTGATGGAAGGAGGTTTTTACTCAAAATCTCAGGATACATGGCGCCATTCATTCTTTCCTTTACACCAGGGGTGTCAAACTCATTTTAGCTCAGGGGCCACATGGAGGAAAATCTATTCCCAAGTGGGCCGGACCGGAAAAATCATGGTATATATAACTTAAAAACAACAACTTCAGATTGTTTTCTTTGTTTTAATACGATCAACATACAACATAAAGCTGGAGCCTGAGGACAGTGTGTCCAAAATAGTACAAGCACAACATCACTATTAATCATAAAACACGTCAAGTTTATTTGAAAATTCTAAAGAAAAAGAACACACAAACACACAATGCCTCAGTGATTAACAGAACTGTTTCACAGATCACAGAACTATATCAGGGTGTCATTTCTCAGGCAGAAATGTAGATAAAAATAATGAAATCCTGTTCCCCAAACAAGTGCAAGAACCACAGAGTCAAGAATAGGTTAAATATACAAATAAAATAAAATAAATTAAAAACAATAGCACATCAACATAAAAACATATAAACATAAAGCTGGAGCCTGAGGACAGTGTCCAAAAGCACAACATCACTATTAATCATAAAACACCTCAAGTTATTTGAAAGTTCTGAGGACAAAGAACACACAAACACACAATGCCTCAGTGATTAACAGAACTGTTTCACAGATCACAGAACTATATCAGGGTGTCATTTCTCAGGCAGAAATGTAGATAAAAATAATGAAATCCTGTTCCCCAAACAAGTGCAATAACCACAGAGTCAAGAATAGGTTAAATATACAAATAAAATAAAATCAATTAAAAACAATAGCACATAAACATAAAAACATATAAACATAAATCTGAAAGCGTTGCTCAAACTCCCGTAACAGTCCCGTTATTTTATCTTTGAACCGCTTCATGTCTGCCACATGTTGGGTCGCGCACACATTTTTCAGACAGGGGAAGTGAGCTGCATCACCACCCGGCAAGTTGCGTCTCCCACAATGACAGCTTCAACTTGAAAGAACGTATGCTGTCATAATACTGCGTGACAACTTTGTTGCGCCCTTGCAGCTGTTTGTTCAAGTTATTCAGGTGCTCTGTAACATCCACCATAAATGCAAGGTCCTGCATCCATTCTGCGGAATGAAATTCTAACACTGGTTTGCCCTTTTCTTCCATGAACTGTTCAATTTCTTCTCGTAAATCAAAGAAACGCCTCAGCACAGCACCTCGGCTTAACCATCTTACCTCAGTGTGGTATGGCAGGCCATAGATGTGGTCTTTCTCTCTGAGAAGGCTGTCAAACTGACGGTGATTCAGGCTTCTGGATCGGATGAAATTAACAGTTTGGATGACCACCTTCATGACGTTATCCATCTTTAATGACTTGCAACACAAAGCCTCCTGGTGCAAAATACAGTGAAAAGTCAAAAAATCACGTCCTCCATTTGCAGATTGCACTTTCTCTCTGAACTTTGTCACAACGCCTGCTTTTTTCCCGATCATTGAGGGCGCACCATCTGTAGCCAGGCTGACAGCGCGGGACCAGTCCACTCCGACCCTGTCCAGCGCGCCGGCGAGTGCGGTAAAAAATATCAGCTGCTGTCGTTGTATCTGTCATCGGCACCAACTCCACGAACTCCTCGGTGACGGTCAATGTGTCATCAACTCCCGCGGATGAAAATGGCCAGTTGTGCAACATCTGTAATGTCCGTGCTTTCATCAATTGCAACCGAAAACGCAATAAATGACTTTACTTTTTGCTTCAACTGGCTGTCCAAATCCACTGAAAGATCGGAAATCCTGTCTGCAACTGTGTTTCTTGTCAGGCTGATATTTGCAAAAGCCTGCCGCTTTTCAGGGCACACAATCTCCGCTGCCTTCATCATGCATGTTTTTACAAATTCACCCTCACTAAATGGTTTTGAAGCCACTGCGATTTCATTAGCAATGAGGTAGCTAGCTTTCACTGCTGCGTCACTGATGTCTCGGCTGTGAGTAAACACAGACTGCTGTTTCTTCAGACCCGCCAACAGTTCATTCACCTTCTCTCATCTCCGCTGTCCTTGACAGTTGTCATATTTGTCGGCATGAAGACTCACATAGTGGCGACGAAGGTTATATTCTTTCAGCACTGCAACATGCTCTGAACACACCAAACATACAGCTTTCCCATTCAATTCAGTGAATAAATAGGATTACCATTTTTCTTGGAACACTCTGCACTCTGCGTCCACTTTTCTCTTTTTTGACAGAGACATATTGGGGCAATGAGGGTGCCAAAGCACATAATGTTAAAAGTAGAAGCCGTAATAAATATCGCGGGCAAAACAAAGTAGCTCATTGGCTGCACGTGCTTGACCTACTTGCTCTGCCCCGGTATAAACAGTTTGCTTGCTTAACACAATTGCTATTGCGCCATCCAGTGGACGCAATTGGAACAGCAGTTTTTTTATTGAAAAATTGCAGCGCATTTTTATACTTTACAAAATTATTATTATTATATATATTTTTCAAAATCATCTCGCGGGCCGGATTAAACCCGTTTGCGGGCCTTATCCGGCCCGCGGGCCGGACGTTTGACACCCCTGCTTTACACGGATCAGTCGTCCTGGTCCCTTTGCAGAAAAACAGCCCCAAAGCATGATGTTTCCACCCCAATGCTTCACAATAGGTATGGTGTTCTTTGGATGCAACTCAGCATTCTTTGTCCTCCAAACACGACGAGTTGAGTTTTTACCAAAAGTTCTATTTTGGTTTCATCTGACCATATGACATTCTCCCAATCCTCTTCTGGATCATCCAAATGCACTCTAGCAAACTTCAGACGGGCCTGGACATGTACTGGCTTAAGCAGGGGGACACGTCTGGCACTGCAGGATTTGAGTCCCTGGCGGCGTAGTGTGTTACTGATGGTAGGCTTGGTTACTTTGGTCCCAGCTCTCTGCAGGTCATTCACTAGGTCCCCCGTGTGGTTCTGGGATTTTTTGCTCACCGTTCTTGTGATCATTTTGACCCCACGGGGTGAGATCTTGCGTGGAGCCCCAGATCGAGGGAGATTATCAGTGGTCTTGTATGTCTTCCATTTTCTAATAATTGCTCCCACAGTTGATTTCTTCAAACCAAGCTGCTTACCTATTGCAGATTCAGTCTTCCCAGCCTGGTGCAGGTCTACAATTTTGTTTCTGGTGTCCTTTGACAGCTCTTTGGTCTTGGCCATAGTGGAGTTTGGAGTGTGACTGTTTGAGGTTGTGGACAGGTGTCTTTTATACTGATAACAAGTTCAAACGAGTGGAGGACAGATGAGCCTCTTAAAGAAGAAGTTACAGGTTGTCACGATCGTCTGAAGAAGCGGACCAATACGCAGCGCGTGGAGTGAACATGATGACTTTATTTAATAAAGCAACCACAAAAAACAACAAATGACGATAGTGAAGTCCTCTGTAACACTGACAGAAACATGGAACAAAAACCCACAAACACACAGTGAAACCACAACAGTTTAAATATGGCTCCCAATCAGAGATAACGAGCCGACAGCTGTCACTCGTTACCTCCGATTGGGAGTCACATGAATAATAACCACCACAACATAGAAATGAACACCTAGAAACCAACATAGAAATACACCCAAAAGAAAATGAACAACCCTGGCTCAATAATCAAAGTCCATGGAGCCAGAGTGTCACAGTACCCCCCCCTAAAGGTGTGAACTCCGGGCGCACCAACATACAGTCTAGGGGAGGGTCTGGGTGGGCGTCTGTCCATGGTGGCGGCTCTGGCACTGGTCGTGGTCCCCACCCCACCATAGTCACTACCCGCTTACGTAGCCTCCTCCAAATGACCACCCCCCAACTAAACCCCCACAGGATTAAGGGACAGCACTGGACTAAGAGGCATCACCGGACTCAGGGGCAGCACCGGACTAAGGGGCAGCACCGGGCTAAGGGGCAGCACCGGGCTAAGGGGCAGCACCGGACTAAGGGGCAGCACCGGACTGAATGGCGGATCCTGGCTGGCTGGCTCTGGCGGATCCTGGCTGGACGGCTCTGGCGGATCCTTGCTGGACGGCTCTGGCGGATCCTGGCTGGACGGCTCTGGCGGATCCTGGCTGGACGGCTCATGGCTGGCTGACGGATCTGGCTGCTCATGGCTGGCTGACGGATCTGGCTGCTCATGGCTGGCTGACGGACCTGGCTGCTCATGGCTGGCTGACGGATCTGGCTGCTCATGGCTGGCTGACGGATCTGGCTGATCCTGTCTGGCGGAAGGCTCTGGCTGATCCTGTCTGGCGGAAGGCTCTGGCTGATCCTGTCTGGCGGAAGGCTCTGGCTGATCCTGTCTGGCGGAAGGCTCTGGCTGATCCTGTCTGGCGGAAGGCTCTGGCTGATCCTGTCTGGCGGAAGGCTCTAGCGGCTCCTGTCTGGCGGAAGGCTCTAGCGGCTCCGGTCTGGCGGACGGCTCTGAAGGCTCATGGCAGACGGGCGGCTTTGCAGGTTCAGTACAGACGGGCGGCTTTAGCGCCCGTTGGGCAGACGGGCAGTTCAAGCGCCCGTTGGGCAGACGGGCAGTTCAGGCGCCGTTGGGCAGACGGGCAGTTCAGGCGCCGTTGGGCAGACGGGCAGTTCAGGCGCCCGTTGGGCAGACGGCAGACTCTGGCCGTCTGAGGCGCACCTTAGGCCTGGCGCGTAGTGCCGGAACTGGAGGTACCGGGCTGAGGACACGCATCTCAGGGCTAGTGCGGGGAGAAGGAACAGGCCGGACCGGGCTGGCGACGCGCACCGTAGACTTGGTGCGGGTGGCAGGAACAGGCCGGACCGGGCTGGCGACGCGCACCGTCAGTTTGGTGCGAGTGGCAGGAACAGGCCAGGTCGGGCTGGCGACGCGCACCGTAGACTTGGTGCGGGTGGCAGGAACAGGCCGGGTTGGGTTGGCGACGCGCACCGTAGACTTGGTGCGGGTGGCAGGAACAGGCCGGACCGGGCTGGCGACGCGCACCGTATCCCTGGTGCGAGTGGCCGGAACAGGCCGGGTCGGGCTGGCGACGCGCACCGTATCCCTGGTGCGAGTGGCCGGAACAGGCCGGGCCGGGCTGTCGACGCACACCGTATCCTTGGTGCGTGGAGCAGGAACAGGCCGGGCAGGGCTGTCGACGCACACCGTATCCTTGGTGCGTGGAGCAGGAACAGGCCGGGCAGGGCTGTCGACGCACACCGTATCCTCTGTGCGTGGAGCAGGAACAGGCCGGGCTGGGCTGGCGACGCACACCGTAGGTTCTGTGCGTGGAGCAGGAACAGGCCGGGCTGGGCTGGCGAAGCGCACCGTATCCCTGGTGCGAGTGGCCGGAACAGGCCGGGCTGGGCTGGCGAAGCGCACCGTATCCCTGGTGCGAGTGGCCGGAACAGGCCGGGCTGGGCTGGCGAAGCGCACCGTATCCCTGGTGCGAGTGGCCGGAACAGGCCGGGCCGGGCTGGCGAAGCGCACCGTATCCTTGGTGCGAGGGGTCGTAACAGGCCGGACCGTACTGGAGGCACACACCACTGGCTCTACCCCGGGAACTGGAACGGGCCGGACCGGACTGGATACACACCTCAGTCTCTCACGCCGTGCCTCTACATCTCCTTTCCCTACTTTGGCCAGTGACCCCCGTAACCTGGTGGCCTCTTGAATTCGCCCCTTCTCTGCCTCCGTTAGCCCCGTCGTCCAAGCCCTGTGCCCCCCAAAAACTTTTTTGGGGTTGCCTCTCGTCCTTCCAACGATGATGGCCCTGCTGACGCCGTTGCTCCTCTCGCCGTCGCCTCTCCACCGTTTCGCTCCATGGACGGCGATCCATCCCATCCAGGATCTCCTCCCAAGTCCAGGACCCCTTTCCGTCCAAAATCTCCTCCCATGTCCAGGAAGCCTTTGGAGCTGGGTCCTGTTGCCGCTTGACACGCTGCTTGGTCCTTTGATGGTGGGTTTTTCTGTCACGATCGTCTGAAGAAGCGGACCAATACGCAGCGCGTGGAGTGAACATGATGACTTTATTTAATAAAGCAACCACAAAAAACAACAAATGACGATAGTGAAGTCCTCTGTAACACTGACAGAAACATGGAACAAAAACCCACAAACACACAGTGAAACCACAACAGTTTAAATATGGCTCCCAATCAGAGATAACGAGCCGACAGCTGTCACTCGTTACCTCCGATTGGGAGTCACATGAATAATAACCACCACAACATAGAAATGAACACCTAGAAACCAACATAGAAATACACCCAAAAGAAAATGAACAACCCTGGCTCAATAATCAAAGTCCATGGAGCCAGAGTGTCACACAGGTCTGTGAGAGCCAGAAATCTTGCTTGTTTGTAGGTGACCAAATTCTTATTTTCCACCATAATTTGCAAATAAATTCATAAAAAATCCTACAATGTGATTTTCTGGAAATTTTTTTCTCCAATTTGTCTGTCATAGTTGACGTGTACCTATGATGAAAAGTACAGGCCTCCCTCATCTTTTTAAGTGGGAGAACTTGCACAATTGGTGGCTGACTAAATACTTTTTTCCCCCACTGTATCTCCTTCTCCTGAGACAAATTCCTCTTTGAAAGCTCCTCATTAAGATTGCAGAATAATCTCTACAGTATATTGTACTGTAATATATCCAGTGATGCCATCTCTAATATGTCCAGTGATGTCATCTGTAATATATCCAGTGACGTCATCTGTAATATATCCAGTGATGTCATCTGTAATATATCCAGTGACGTCATCTGTAATATATCCAGTGATGCCATCTCTAATATGTCCAGTGATGTCATCTGTAATATATCCAGTGACGTCATCTGTAATATATCCAGTGATGTCATCTGTAATATATCCAGTGACGTCATCTGTAATATATCCAGTGATGTCATCTGTAATATGTCCACTGATGCCAACTGTAACATGTCCAGTGATGTCCAGTAATGCCAACTCAACCTGTCCCAATGAGGCATTGTTGTCTATTTCTAAAAACGTCCATTGATTAGGAGTAGCTCATAGCTTCACATAGAAAGCTGTCCCCTACTCATCCACAATGTCCTCACCGCTTTCTGCAGGAGATGCTTGAAGTCCTTCACTGTCTTCGTTCTGAAAGACAGCAAGAAAGATGTGGGACATCAGTCATCCATGAAGTCTGTGGCCTTTTCCCTTGAACTGTGATTGCTGCGTCCTTAGCACAGACTCTAAAGAGCGAGTCCCACTTGCGGTCAATTTAGGTTTGAAAGAACATAATGTTAGCCAGCTGTTAGTGAGATCTTCAGTAGAACAAAATCCAGGAAGAGTAAAAAGTCAGTCGGTGTACATAATGAGTATCCCACAGAGAGTGCTCTAGCCACGTACATGTTATGAAGAGTGATCAGATGAATTGCAATTAATTGCAAAGTCCCTCTTTGCTATGAAAATGAACTTAATCCCCAAAAAACATTTACGCTGCATTTCAGCCCTGCCACAAAAGGACCAGCTGACATCATGTGATTCTCTCGTTAACACAGGTGAGAGTGTTAGAATAACAGACTGGAAGCTTTAACAAGTGACATCAATAAGGGATCATAGCTTTCACCTGGATTCACCTGGTCAGTCTGTCATGGAAAGAGCAGGTGCTTCGATTGTTTTGTATACTCAGTGTACAGTAAGTTGAGCATTTTATCTATGGGACCTAAACTCGAACAAATCCGTAATGTAAAATGATGTTTAACACATTATGGCCGCTGTAGGTCTTTCTATAGGAATAGTGTGACTGTATGTGTCTCTGAGAGGAGTCTTGAACATCCAGTCGAGCTTAAAGTCAGTATTGCTTAGCAAGTCCTGCAAGCTGCTACGCGAGCACTACTCCGTCACGATGCCGAAAACACCACAGTCAAGGAAAAAGAGATTGACGTTCTCATGGCGTATGTCCTACATCTGAAAGAACAGAGCCGTGACAGTAGGCTCATTTTAATGGACAATATAGAAACGTCAGTTATAGTCAACAGAATATCTCATCATTCAATCTTCTTACATTGTGACTGACCGCACATTTGGCAGGAGAAACTCACCAACTCAAAGACGTCACTGGTCTGGGGAGTAATGTCTCGAAAGTTTCCAGATGGGAGTCTTTTCACCCAGGCCCAGTCTCCCTGTAAAAAGTATGCGTTTGATAGTTCTGAACTTTGACCCTCAGAAGAACTCTCTGATCCATTCTTAGAAGAGCAGAAGGAGTCCTGTGTTTTCATAGGTTGCCGGAGTGACGGTGGAGTCAGAGAAGGGCATAGAGATGCTCTAACGATCCGCACCTAAGGGTTTTCTTCTCATATCACCCACTTTGCTCTCATCTAAACTGAGCTTCTGAAAAGTGGAGTGAAAAACAGAGATTATTGACAAAAGTACTCGTCACGCTGCAAAGATATCAAACAAGTCGTAAAAAAAAAAACAGTGCATGTGATTGAAATTATTTTTCCAATGTAATGCATTGTCCAACACATGTATCAATCATTATGTGTGAACTTAAATATAACCCCATTGGACCTTCCAAATATAGTCAGTTAGGGGATCTGACCTTATTAATGAGTGAGGGGATGATGAAGATCACGTCTGCCAGGGTGAGCAGGATCTTGTCAGTACCCCTGACTAAACGAATCTGGTTGATGCGCATCCTGAAGGTGGAAGGAGGGTGAGGAAGAGTAACATTACAGTAGGTCAGGAGAAGGTACCTAAAGGTCTGTGAAGACATATTGACAAATGTTGCTGCTATTACCAGCTGTAAAATAAAACTGTAAACGTAGGAATATGTGGAAAGTTCTGTACCTTATACAGTGTAACGATCCCGGCAGTCTGAGTCGGGTCCTGTCTGTGGACTAGTTTTTTCTGCTCGGGATCTCCAGTTTCCCGAGGGTTCTGGAACGCTCCGGGGAGCTCTCTTGATTTCCGCACCTGCATCCCATCAGCAATCTGCACACCTGGTCCTGATCATCACCCTTCTTAGGCTCTGGCCTAACATCCATTCCCTGCCGGATCGTTAGCCATGAACAGTAGGTTTACCAGAGTATCAGTCTTAGAGCCTAGCGTTCGTTTTGTTGTTTTTGCACCTTGTTGGTTTGTTGTTTACTTACCTCCGTTTTGTTCCATCTGCAGTCACCCGTCCGGAACCTTCATCCAACCTCTGCCTGGTGGTCGGCGGCTGCCGAGCCATGATGGGATCAACCACTGCACCCCCAACAACTAATCAACGCCGCCCGCTCTGTTCCCTGGATTATTCAGCATCACTCTTGAATTTGTAAATAAACACTCACCTTCGTTTCAACTTACCTTGTCCTGGTCTGCTTCTGGGTTCTGGCTTTGTAACTCGTGACAGAACGATCCGGCCGAGGGAGGGACGCAGCTAGGCGCCTGTTTTCGCTCCACCAAGGAACTCGCAGCGTGGCCGACTTCGTGATCGAGTTCAAGACGTTGGCTGTGGAGAGTGGGTGGAATGAGGAGTCTCTGCAAGCGGCCTTTTACCAGGGTCTGTCGGAGCAGCTCAAGGATGAGCTGATCTCCTATCCGGAGCCTAGTGACCTGGACAGCTTGGTAGCCTTGTCTATTCGGGTGGATAATCGAGTCCGAGAGCGAAGGAGGGAGAAGCAATGGGGTCCGTCCAGTCGATCAGCTTCTCAGTTCCCAGTCGGGTCGGGTGGTGGACCAGAACACGTCGATCATTCTCCACCACAAAGGATTAGTGGAGAGGTCCTCTCTCCCGATTCTGAACCCATGCAAGTGGGGCGGCACGGGTTAACCAAGGAGGAGCGTCAACATAGACGTAAGACCAACTGCTGCCTCTACTGTGGTAGCTCGGGACATTACATCTCCACTTGTTCCCGGCGGTCGTCAAACTGCCCGGCTCGCTAAAGTTGGGAGGACTTTTTAGCGAGCCAGTTTCAACCTCTCAGTACCTCTGTCAGACCCCGTTTCCGGCTACCCTTGTGAACAGGAATCAGAGCTTAGCGATTAACGCTTTATCGATTCAGGTGCCGATGGAAGCTTTCTTGATGCCGAGTTGGTGGAACAGCTGGGGCTTTCCAAGGAGCAATTGCCGGAAGCCATTGAGCGACCACTCTGAACGGCAGTAGTCTGGCACGTATCACGATGAGGACTGAACCCGGTTAAGATGCTGTTGTCGGGGAATCATTCGGAGATGATTTCATTCTTCATTCTGCCGTCTTCCCATGTTCCTCTGGTCCTTGGATACCCCTGGCTGAAGGAACACAATCCCACGTTCGATTGGGTGACGGGCAAGGTAACGAGTTGGAGCCTTGATTGTCATGCTAACTGTCTCAAGACTGCCTGTCCCCATTCGGTTCCCAGTCAGGTGATTGAGGCTAAACCCCCAGATTTGTCCCTGGTTCCCGAGACATATCACGATTTGGGGGAAGTGTTCAGTAAGCAGAAGGCTCTGTCACTCCCTCCCCACCGACCATATGATTGTGCCATCAACCTGTTCCCTGGAGCTGTCTACCCCCAAGGGAAGGTTATACAGTATCTCCCGCCCTGAACGTGAGGCTTTGGAGACCTACATCAAGGAGTCCCTAGCTGCTGGTCTCGGTTCGTCCCTCGTCATCACCCCTGGGGGCAGGATTCTTCTTTGTGGGTAAGAAGGATGGCTCTCTTCGACCGTGTATTGATTATCGGGGGTTGAATGACATCACGGTCAAGAACAAGTATCCCCTGCCCTTGATGAGTTCTGCCTTCGACTCCTTACAGGGTGCTACGGTGTTCACCAAGCTAGACCTACGCAATGCGTATCACATGGTCCGGATCAGAGAGGGAGACGAGTGGTTGACGGGTTTCAATACACCGATGGGTCACTTCGAGTATCAGGTGATGCCGTTTGGACTGACCAATGCTCCAGCGGTATTCCAGAGTATGGTGAACGAACGTCCTGAGAGATATGATCGGTCTCTTTGTGTTTGTTTACCTGGATGACATTCTGATCTTCTCGAAGGAACCTTCCGACCACGTCCAGCATGTCCGGCAGGTTCTGCAGCGATTGTTGGAGAATCGCCTGTTCGTGAAGGCCGAGAAGTGCGAGTTTCACGCCCACACGACATCCTTTCTCGGGTACATCATCTCCAGGGGAGAGATTAGGATGGACCAGGAGAAGGTTAGAGCGGTTCTGGAATGGGCCCAGCCCGGTACGAGATTGCAGCTCCAGAGATTTTTGGGGTTTGCGAATTTCTACCGCAGATTCATCCGGGATTACAGCCGTGTGGCCGCTCTCCGTTAACTGCCTTGACTTCCAGTATCAGGAGCTTCAAGTGGAATCCGGAGGCGGATCGAGCGTTTCTGGATTTGAAGAGGCGATTCACCAACGCACCGATTCTCTCTCAACCGGACACGGCCCGTCAGTTCGTCGTTGAAGTGGACGCGTCTGATGTGGGAGTTGGCGCCATCCTGTCGCAGCGATGCTCCACGGACAGTAAACTCCATCCCTGCGCCTACTACTCTCGTCGCCTTTCGCCTGCGGAGAGGAATTACGATGTGGGTAACCGGGAGCTTCTCGCGGTGAAACTTGCCTTGGAGGAGTGGCGCCACTGGTTGGAGGGGGCGGAGCAACCGTTTATTGTCTGGACTGACCACAAGAATCTTGCTTACGTGCAATCGGGTTAGACGTCTCAACTCCCGTCAGGCCAGGTGGTCGTTGTTTTTCGGACGATTCAATTTTTCCCTGACGTTCCGACCTGGATCTAAGAACGGCAAGGCGGACGCCTTGTCTCGGATGTTCTCCAAGACGGAGGAGGGTGGGTCCAAGACCGAGACAATTCTCCCCCGGAACTGCGTCGTGGGAGCTGTTAGGTGGAAGATTGAGGAGGAGGTGATGGCGGCTCTTCGGACGCAGCCCGGTCCCGTAACGGTCCACCCGGTCGGTTGTTTGTGCCTGAGTCGGTTCGTCCTGCGGTCCTCAAATGGTCCCACGCCAGCAAGATGGCTTGTCACCCTGGCGTGGCTCGGACGATGGCGTTTCTTCGCAGACGTTTTTGGTGGCCTGCCATGGCCGAGGATACTCGGGGTTATGTTGCTGCCTGTCCAGTGTGTGCGCAGAATAAGGGTACCAATCGGCCCAGCTCTGGACTACTTCACCCCCTTCCTATTCCCCGGCGACCATGGTCGCATCTGGCCCTGGACTTTGTCACTGGGTTGCCCGCTTCTGAGGGGAACACGGTCGTTCTGACTTATCGTGGACAGATTCAGCAAGTTCGCCCACTTTGTGCCAATTGCCAAGCTTCCCTCTGCCTCGGGAGACGTCCCGAGATCCTGGTTAGGGAGGTTTTCAGGGTCCACGGGTTGCCCAGTGATATCGTTTCCGACCGTGGCCCTCAGTTTACCTCTGCTGTCTGGAAGTCCTTCTGTTTGGCCATTGGAGCTACAGTCAGTCTCACATCTGGTTTTCACCCCCAATCTAATGGTCAGGCGGAGAGAGCCAACCAGAAGATGGAATCCACGCTACGCTGCCTGGCCTCTTCCAACCCCACCTCCTGGGTCTCTCAGTTGCCTTGGGTTGAGTATGCCCACAATACTCTCCCTACATCTGCCACTGGGATGTCTCCCTTCCAGTGCCTGTATGGCTACCAACCTCCCTTGTTCCCTTCTCAGGAGAAGGAGCTCTCAGTGCCTTCTGTTCAGGCCCATATTCGTGCGTTGCCACCGGACCTGGCATCGGGCCAGAAGGGCACTCCTTAGAGTTTCGGACCGGTATCAGCTCCAGGCGAATCGTCGCCGGATCCCCGCTCCCACCTACACCATCGGAGATAGGGTCTGGTTGGCCACACGGGATCTTCCTTTACGGACTGAGTCTAGGAAGTTGTTACCGAAGTTCATTGGTCCGTTTGTGGTGGAGAAGGTGATCAACCCGGTGGCAGTTCGACTCAAACTCCCGAGGACGCTCAGAGTCCATCCCACCTTTCATGTCTCCTGCCTCAAGCCTGTTTTCCTCAGTCCTCTGTTGCCTCCTCCGCCTCCTCCTCCTCCTCCTCGGATGATCGGAGGTGGTCCTGCCTACACGGTGCGACGCATCATGGATTCCAGACGGCGGGGCCGGGGTTTCCAGTATCTCGTGGACTGGGAGGGGTATGGTCCTGAAGAGAGGAGTTGGATTCCGCGGCGACAGATCCTAGATGCTGACCTCATCCGTGACTTCTACCGCCTCCATCCTGGCGCTCCGGGAGTCCGCCCGGTGGCGTTCGTCGGAGGGGGGTACTGTAACGATCCCGGCAGTCTGAGTCGGGTCCTGTCTGTGGACTAGTTTTTTCTGCTCGGGATCTCCAGTTTCCCGAGGGTTCTGGAACGCTCCGGGGAGCTCTCTTGATTTCCGCACCTGCATCCCATCAGCAATCTGCACACCTGGTCCTGATCATCACCCTTCTTAGGCTCTGGCCTAACATCCATTCCCTGCCGGATCGTTAGCCATGAACAGTAGGTTTACCAGAGTATCAGTCTTAGAGCCTAGCGTTCGTTTTGTTGTTTTTGCACCTTGTTGGTTTGTTGTTTACTTACCTCCGTTTTGTTCCATCTGCAGTCACCCGTCCGGAACCTTCATCCAACCTCTGCCTGGTGGTCGGCGGCTGCCGAGCCATGATGGGATCAACCACTGCACCCCCAACAACTAATCAACGCCGCCCGCTCTGTTCCCTGGATTATTCAGCATCACTCTTGAATTTGTAAATAAACACTCACCTTCGTTTCAACTTACCTTGTCCTGGTCTGCTTCTGGGTTCTGGCTTTGTAACTCGTGACATACAGTCCAATTGAGAGGAGAATCGTCAAAAGGATGCACAGGAAGACTATGATATGATGGAATGGATCCGCTCCTCCTGATTCCGAAACAGGACGATGAAGTGGAAACAAAAACATGATATTAGAACATCATATAGCAAACATAGCATTTGCCTGATTTAAAAAGACCCCTAGCTTCCTGAAGTTACCACAAACTATATCAACGTTTTACCACCACACCCTGTTCTAATTCTCTGTTCCACTTTCCTCTAGAGATGATAACCTTCTCTTCCTGTTTGCTGCTGTGTGTGTGCGCACATGTGGGTGTGTGTGAGGGCAGTGTGTTAGTGTGTATGTTCCTCTGTCTGCATGTAGCCCCTCTACTCTATGTCTTTTGGTATCATTTGCTGTGTTCTATCCTCACCTTAAGGTGCCTGGAATGAACCAGCAGTTGGAGTCTGGGCTGGGACCTGATGGGAAGTGGGTGCTGCGGCCCAGAGACCTGATCATCCCAGCATCTAGGTCCACACGGTGGGTGGGCAGCAGAGGCCAGGACTGCCCATTTGTGTCCAGCACCATACTCCAGTTTGCTGGCCCCGGAGCCATTGGTGCCGACACGCTGGCGGAACCCATAGAAAGCAATGTTTCTGGAGTGGCGCACCAGGTTGGCTCCAGACATCCACTACCCAGCATCACGCGCATTCTGCATAGCATTAGCCATGAAGAGGATAGAGCTGTAGATGGTACCAAACAGAGACGGAATCTGGAAAAGGAAATACTGATAATGTTACACAAATGCAAATATACAAAACCAGGGACACTCTAACGATCTGATTTAGCCCAAAACTATGGCTATTCACGAAAAACCCTTTAGCCCCAGTTCTCCTCAGCTCATTCAGCTGTACCTGGTGGAGCTTGATGTGTCTTGTAGAAGGAGTTTTCCTCTGAGTTCATGGTGGAGGTCAGGACATTGCCCACCTTGCTGCCTGTGTCCACCCACACATCCTCAGCCGAGGAGATGATCCCTATGTGTGCCCAGCGGAAGTGTCTCACCAGGCTGAGCAGCACCCAGGTGGGCGAGGGCACTGTGCGGGCAAAGGTAAGGTGCCTACTTCAATCATCCAGCTCATAGTTCACACAAGCCCAAGAGATCAGGGCCTTGTTCCAGTTCTTGGCCAGTAAAGACGCTGCTTCACAGTAGCCAGGGTTGACAGTGCCCAGGAAGGCATTATCCTGTGTGTAGTGGCCTAGGAAACCCTTGAATGCCATGGGTGTCTGTCAGTCCTCATCGATGATGACATAGTCGAAGGTGGCGCCCAGACACAGTGAGGGGTCATTGTTGATCCTCTCCACAGCTAGCCACGCTGCAGAGGCAGGGCCTTAGCAAACAGAGGGTCACATTTCCAAGGCCCCGCTATCCCTGCCTTGGACACAGTAGATCGGGCCACACAGATAGACTGAGGGATGCCAGCAGGAACCACAGCAGCCAGGCTCCATGGGGAGGGTAAGGGAACTTGGCTTCTTTGAGGACTGGGGTTGTCAAATAGGTTGAGGCTCACTCATGCAGTGAACTGTGAAGCTGGTAAAGCTGTGGGAGCACTGCCAGATACCTTCTCCAGTAGATCCCACAATCCACTATCAATCAAATGCTGTCCTTTCCCCAAAAGGCCCAATGTCCTGTGAAGTATAAAGGTATGATGACAGATATGGCTAGGTTTATTTTACGTAATTCTATAGGTTTTTTTTCTCCAATGGATGATTATTCATCATATGTGGTGATGAAAATGTATGCACTCACTAACTTTAAGTCGCTCTGGATAAGAGCGTCTGCTAAATGACTAAAATGTAAATGTAAATAATCTAATCAAGGCAGATGATACTACTACTGCTGCTACTGCTGCTACTGCTGCTACTACTACTACTGCTGCTGCTACTACTACTACTGCTACTGCTGCTACTGCTACTACTACTACTGCTGCTACTGCTACTACTACTACTACTACTACTACTGCTACTACTACTGCTACTGCTGCTACTGCTACTACTACTACTACTACTACTACTGCTACTACTACTGCTACTGCTGCTACTGCTACTGCTACTACTACTGCTACTACTACTGCTTCTACTACTACTCCTGCTACTGCTACTACTACTTCTACTACTGCTACTACTACACATTCTGCTACTGCGGATCATATTACTACTACTGCTACTACTGCTGCTACTACTACTGCTACTACTACAAATGCTGCTACTGCTGCTACTATTACTACTACTACTACTACTGCTTCTACTACTGCTGCTACTACTACTACTGCTGCTGCTACTACTACTACTGCTACTGCTGCTACTGCTACTACTACTACTACTACTACTACTACTACTACTGCTACTGCTGCTACTGCTACTACTACTACTACTGCTACTACTACTACTGCTACTACTACTACTGCTACTACTGCTGCTACTGCTACTACTACTACTACTACTGCTACTACTACACATTCTTCTACTGCGGATCATATTACTACTACTGCTACTACTGCTGCTACTACTACTGCTACTACTACAAATGCTGCTACTGCTGCTACTATTACTACTACTACTACTACTGCTTCTACTACTGCTGCTACTACTACTACTGCTGCTGCTACTACTACTACTGCTACTGCTGCTACTGCTACTACTACTACTACTACTACTACTACTACTACTACTACTGCTACTGCTGCTACTGCTACTACTACTACTACTGCTACTACTACTACTGCTACTGCTACTACTGCTGCTACTGCTGCCACTACTACTACTACTACTGCTACTACTACACATTCTTCTACTGCGGATCATATTACTACTACTGCTACTACTGCTGCTACTACTACTGCTACTACTACAAATGCTGCTACTGCTGCTACTATTACTACTACTACTACTCCTGCTTCTAATACTGCTGCTACTGCTGCAACTGCTGCTATTACTACTACTACTCTACTACTTCTGCTGCTACTGCTGCTACTACTGCTGCTGCTACTACTGCTACTTCTGCTACTGCTGCTGCTACTACTACTTCTGCTACTTCTACTGCTGCTACTGCTTCTACTACTGCTACTATTACTACTTCTGCTACTGCTACTACTACTACTACTACTGCTGCTACTACTAATACACATTATTAGTAGACACATTGAGGACCTAGAGCAAATTACCTGTGGATTATATATACAATTATATTATATATACATTTTATATATTAAATCCCATCTATCCCTAACACTTTCATGCTCAGATTCCCCATGCTTGGCTTGCATGTTTAGTGAACCCCACTTTTGAGGGGTTCATACAGTGCATTCGGAAAGTATTCAGACCCCTTGACTTTTTCCACATTTTGTTACGTTACAGCCTCATTCTAAAATTGATTAAATTGTTTTTTCCCCTCATCAATCTACACATAATACCCCATAATGACAAAGCAAAAACATGTTGTTAGAAATGTTTGCTAATGTATATTGAAACACCCCCCCCCCCGGAAATATTACATTTACACAAGTATTCAGACCCTTTACTCAGTACTTTGTTGAAGCACCTTTGGCAGCGATTACAGCCTGGAGACTTCTTGGGTATGACGCTACAAGCTTGGCACACCTATATTTGGGGAGTTTCTCCCATTCTTCTCTGCAGATCCTCTCAAGCTCTGTCAGGTTGGATGGGGAGCGTCGCTGCACAGCTATTTTCAGGTCTATCCAGAGATGTTCGATTGGGTTCAAGTCCGTGCCCTGGCTGGGCCTCTCAAGGACATTCAGAGACTTGTCCCGAAGCCACTCCTGCGTCGTCTTGGCTGTGTGCTTAGGGTTGTTGTCCTGTTGGAAGGTGAACCTTCGCCCCAGTCTGAGGTCCTGAGCACTCTGGAGCAGGTTTTCATCAAGGATCTCTCTGTACTTTGCTCAGTTCATCTTTCCCTCAATCCTGACTAGTCCCCCAGTCCCTGCCGCTGAAAAACATCCCCACAGCTGCCACCACCATGCTTCACCGTAGGGATGGTGCCAGGTTTCTAGGAAGAGTCTTGGTGGTTCCAAACTTCTTCCATTTAAGAATGATGGAGGACACTGTGTTCTTGGGGACCTTCAGTGCTGCAGACATTTTTTGGTACCATTCCCCAGATCTGTGCCTTAACACAATCCTGTCTCGGAGCTCTACGGACAATTATTTCGACCTTATGGCTTGGTTTTTGCTCTGACATGCGCTGTCAACTGTGGGACCTTATATAGACAGGTGTGTGCCTTTCCAAATCATGTCCAACCAATTGAATTTACCACAGGTGGACTCCAATCAAGTTGTAGAAACATTTCAAGGATGATTAATGGAAACAGGATTGTAAGAATATTCTCAGATAAATACACAACGCAGAGGACTAGAGGTCAAGAGGGAATTAACGATCAACGGAAATAGTTGTTTTTCAGTTCAACATCTGTTTAGAATCTGTGTATGGGGTTCCAGTCCGGGACTCATAGCTATATGTGGCATGTTCTCATTGGTCCAAATTGTCTATACATTGAGCCTGAAATGGGATACTCGGTATTTGGACATTGGCCCAATTTTATTGCAAGGAATTCTAATTGGTCAACCACAGGCTAGGCTTGGGTATAAACTACATTATGTCTCTTTGTTCAGTGGAGAAACATTGAGGACAGGGAAGAATGAACATCTACCATCTACTTTCCAGCATAACAACTATGATTTTTTTCTCTTTTAATAAATATATTTTTCTCCCCCTGATTTGCTTTGGGGTCTGTGTTATTGAAGAACAACATCAACTGCTAACAGGATGCACCTGAGCTCAATTTCGAGTCTCATAGCAAAGGGTCTGAATACTTATGTAAATAGGTATTTCTGTATTTAATTTTTTATAAATGTGAAAAAATTTATAGAAACCTGTTTTCACTTTGTCATTATGGGGTATTATGTGTAGATTGATGAGGCATTTAAAACAATTTTAAAATCCATTTTAGAATAAGGCTGTAACGTAACAAAATATGGAAAACGTCAAGGGGTCTGAATACTTTCCGAATGCACTGTAAGTGACTAAGTTCTCGAATTACTTGAATTGCTCTTTCAAAATCCTACCAATTTACCAATTTTGAATGCAATGTAATTGTAATAGGGAAATATTGGGGGAAAACATTGGCCCTTGAACATGTCTTGAATTTAAATCAATTCAATAACCCTGACACTGGAGGAACTATTCATAGATGAAAAGCCAGTCAATGAAACAGCAATCATGTTCAGCTGTTAGTTTGTCAGAGTGAATAAGGGCATCCGGTTTGTGCAGCAGTGGGTTAGGTCAGACGCATACTAATGATCTGTCATAGACACACAAGCAGCTTTGTTTTATTTCTGAGCGATACATGACCAAAAGCACAAATGTTGCCAGCTCAAAAACAAATGTTGTAAGCATCACAAGTCAAGGCAAGAAAAATATATTGACATGATAGATTGTCTCAGCTTATACAGTGAGGGAAAAAAGTATTTGATCCCTTGCTGATTTTGTACGTTTGCCCACTGACATAGAAATGATCAGTCTTTAATTTTAATGGTAGGTTTATTTGAACAGTGAGAGACAGAAGAACAACAAAAAAATCCAGAAAAACGCATGTCAAAAATGTTATAAATTGATTTGCATTTTTAATGAGGGAAATAAGTATTTGACCCCTCTGCAAAACATGACTTAGTACTTGGTGGCAAAACCCTTGTTGGCAATCACAGAGGTCAGCCATTTCTTGTAGTTGGCCACCAGGTTTGCACACATCTCAGGAGGGGTTTTGTCCCACTCCTCTTTGGAGATCTTCTCCAAGTCATTAAGGTTTCGAGGCTGACGTTTGGCAACTCAAACCTTCAGCTCCCTCCACAGATTTTCTATGGGATTAAGGTCTGGAGACTGGCTAGGCCACTCCAGGACCTTAATGTGCTTCTTCTTGAGCCACTCATTTGTTGCCTTGGCCATGTGTTTTGGGTCATTGTCATGCTGGAATACCCATCCACGACCCATTTTCAATGCCCTGGCTGAGGGAAGGAGGTTCTCACCCAAGATTTGACGGTACATGGCCCCGTCCATCGTCCCTTTGATGCGGTGAAGTTGTCCTGTCCCCTTAGCAGAAAAACACACCCAAAGCATAATGTTTCCACCTCCATGTTTGACGGTGGGGATGGTGTTCTTGAGGTCATAGGCAGCATTCCTCCTCCTCCAAACACAGTGAGTTGAGTTGATGCCAAAGAACTCGATTTTGGTCTCATCTGACCACAACACTTTCACCCAGTTCTCCTCTGAATCATTCAGATGTTCATTGGCAAACTTCAGATGGCCCTGTATATGTGCTTTCTTGAGCAGGGGGACCTTGCGGGCGCTGCAGGATTCCAGTCCTTCACGGCGTATTGTGTTACCAATTGTTTTCTTGGTGACTATGGTCCAGCTGCCTTGAGATCATTGACTAGATCCTCCCGTGTAGTTCTGGGCTGATTCCTCACCGTTTTCATGATCATTGCAACTCCACGAGGTGAGATCTTGGATGGAGCCCCAGGCCGAGGGAGATTGACAGGTCTTTTGTGTTTCTTCCATTTGCGAATAATCGCACCAACTGTTGTCACCTACTCACCAAGCTGCTTGGCGATGGTCTTGTAGCCCATTCCAGCCTTGTGTAGGTCTACAATCTTGTCCCTGACATCCTTGGAGAGCTCTTTGGTCTTGGCCATGGTGGAGAGTTTGGAATCTGATTGATTGATTGCTTCTGTGGACAGGTGTCTTTTATACAGGTAACAAGCTGAGATTAGGAGCACTCCCTTTAAGAGTGTGCTCCTAATCTCAGCTCATTACCTGTATAAAAGACACCTGGGAGCCAGAAATCTTTCTGATTGAGAAGGGGTCAAATTCTTATTTCCCTCATTAAAATGCAAATCAATTTATAACATATTTGACATGCGCTTTTCTGGATTTTGTTGTTGTTATTCTGTCTCTCACTGTTCAAATAAACCTACCATTAAAAATTATAGACTGAAAATGTCTTTGTCAGTGGGTAAACGTACAAAATCAGTAGGGGATCAAATACTTTTTTCCCTCACTGTAAGCAATACACAGCTGGCCAACATGTTGTCATATTTAGAGTTAGAAATGACCTCTATACGCTGTATTGCCATCACAGAAACAAGTTGTCAGTGTAGCACGTAAAGCAATATTAACAATAGCCCCTCCCCTTGTCCCTGATTGTCCACAATACTCTCATGCCCCATATTGAGTGAAAAGTGTTTGCAACACTGTGAGACACATAAACATTGGAGTTGTTTGATGCTCTACGGTTGACCGACCAATGGTTTGGTACTCTTCAGCAGTTCAGCGGCTGACAGTCTCTCCCCAGAGCCGTGTTTATTGCTCCTCCGCCTCTGCAGAAAAGCCATGAAGTTGTCATTTTTGGAGCTTGTCTTCTGGACAACCCCCTGGGTGCCTTTAATTGGGGATCCGTAACCCTGCCTGCTGTCAGCTGTTTCTTTGCGACCCAGTAGTTTCTTCTTGGACCTTAAAAAAGGGAGGCCGAAAGTCGGCCATTTTAACACACTTGTGATGAAGATCTTTTTTTTTGAAAAACAACCGTAAGATGAAAATAATTCTGACAACATATTTCTTTGTAAAGTGTTGTAATGTTTGTTATTTGTTGGATGGAATTATGTAACTAATTTAGTACGCATGAATGTGAACAGAGCCCATCTCTGTATCTCTTTTACTTACATAACATGGGTAGTTTGTTTTGTGTGTCTGTCACAATTCTATTTTGGGGAAAAATAAGTCCCATTACCTGTGTATGATGGTGAATAGGTCCTCAGTAGTTGGCTGTGAGGAGTTGTGATCAAACTCTTCCTCCTCCTGCTCCCTGAGGCACAGTGTTCTCATCTGGGGCATTGCCCTCCTCTCCTCACAGTTCTCATCTACGAAGAATCCTGTTGGAAAAATATAACACAGTATCATTTCCATTACCTCATTCAAGAGCTAACTCTTTGTTTAAGAACTAACTCATGCCATCTACATATAATTTGTACATATTGATTCAATATTAACAACATACTATAAAGATGGTTACAGATGATGGTTACAAATAGCATGCGGAGTTCAAAACTATTAAAGTATACCATCTCTTATACTGTAACGGTTGAGATCTTGTCCAGTAGAGTCTTTGTCTCTGTATGCACTGGCAGGAGACTGGTATGCAGTGGCAGGAGACTGGTAAGCACTGGCAGGAGAGTGGTATGCAATGGCAGGAGCCTGGTAATCACTGGCAGGAGCCTGGTAATCACTGGCAGGAGCCTGGTAATCACTGGCAGGAGACTGGTAATCACTGGCAGGAGACTGGTATGCACTGGCAGGAGACTGGTATGCAGTGGCAGGAGACTGGTATGCAGTGGCAGGAGACTGGTATGCAGTGGCAGGAGACTGGTAAGCACTGGCAGGAGACTGGTAAGCACTGGCAGGAGACTGATAAGCACCACTGGGCCCAGACCAGACATGGCTCCTATTACTCTCCTGTCCCAGTGAGCTGATGGAGGGCATGAAGAGGACATCCGGTTTCTTTGCGACTGGAGGGGGAACCAACTTCTTCTTCCTATCCAGTTCAGCTAGGAGAAATGTGGTCCTGGTGGGAGAGGTCCTTCTCACGTCCCTGGTCTCTAAATGGCAGGAGGCGGGTGGTGGGTGTGGGTCAATCACATCATACTGTTGCCTGTCTACAGCTGGCTGCCTCTGAACCATAACACTATCACTGGCAACATGAGGAGGCTGGTGCGTTCTTTTAGGCTTGGGTCTCCTTTCCACCATATACATGTCCCCCTGGCTTTCTCTTGGTGAGGCTGGAAGGGTCTCTGAGAAATGAGTAGAGACGGAGGAGGCCTTTCCCAAATGTATCGGTAGCCATTTGTGTGCAGGTGGCTTAGCAGCAACAGGTGGTTTAGCTTTAGGACTGTGGTGGACCAGTGGGCAGCTCTCCAGCTCCTGTTCCTGTTCCTGCTCCTCCTCCCTGATGACTTCAGGTGAGCCCTCCAGGCCTTTGTCAGAGTCGGAGCTGCTGACAGAACGCAAACGCACATTGCTGAGCTCCTCCTGGGTCACCACCGGCATCACCATCATGCTGGAGCTCAGCCTCTGTCTGGGTCTGGTAGTGCCAGACGACCCAGAGGACTCTGAGTGGCGCCGGGTGGCTTTGGGTTTGACCGCCGCTGGGTCTGGGAGTGGAACGACCCCTGGCAACTCCAGGGACAGCCGCAGCCTGCTGGTCCTGGCTCTGGGGTGGGTGGGCGAGGTGGAGGACTTGGGGCGCATCCTGCAGCCCAAGGGGGAGGGTCCCATGATGGCAGACATGAGGATAGGAGGGGGAGGAGTCTCACAATGAGAGCTGGACTGGCCACTGGAGGGGGAGACTGGGGCAGGTTGTTGGAAGGGGGACTGCTTACAAGTTAGAGACTGTGGGCATTGCAAGGGGGGAGGAGGTCTGACCGATTCTGATCTGCTGGGGGCTTTTTTGCACTCACTTACAGTAATACCCATAGCAGGACCTGAGCTTGACATGGGACAGCAGGGCTCAATAGATCTTACTTCACGTAGTTGCCCATTGTTGTTTACTGGTGGCCCAACCAGAGCCTGTACAGGCTGAGCAGGGGACTGCTCCAGGCCCAGCTCATCCTCTGTCCTCGGTGTGGAGATGAGGATGAGGTCAGGCAGGAAGGAGTCATGGGGGGCAGGGTCCCTGTCGATGTAAAGGCTCTTAGTCCTGTTGTCTCTGAGCTTGGAGGCAGATTCTCTCCTGAGGGACACGCTACGGGTTGGCGGCGCCGGCCTCCTCTTTGTCTTCCTTAGGATGATGCTGCGGGACCGCGACCGCGGACCACCGTGATCAGGGGAGACGTCTGGGCTCAACCGGATGGCGTCGCCTCTGCTAGTGTCCTCTGAGCTGTTGTCAGGGCATAGGTGGACATAGCTATCACATCTGCGTCTGGGAGGGATTGGGTTTGAGGCAGTGGCTGCGGAGAAGGAGCGTCCGTGAAACCCAGGGTTGTATGCTGGCAGGACCGTCTCCTCATTTTGAATGGGGTTGGCTATATTACACTCCCTTTCAGTGTTGGCAGTGGCAGAGAACCCAGAGGATGTTGAGGCGTGGGGGCCAATCTGCTGGGACTGGGAGTTCACAGAGGCCTCTGAAAGGTGGCATATGTTGGCAGCATGTTGGCATGGGGACTTTACCACGTCAGGGCAAGGGGACATCATGTTTGGTTGGCATAATGGGGCGTCCCAGTTGGGGGTGAAGGTGGAGCCTTTGGGCCCATTCCAGGGCTGACTGGTACACATCAGGGCCCTGTGCTCCATGGCATTAGAGACAGGCCTGAGAGTAGGCAGATCACAGGCTGATTGGCTGAGCAGAGATGGATCCTTGGTGAGATGGCTCCTCTTTAGAGAACAGGGTTTCACTATTCATTCAGCTGGATGTGACCTAAGGGGATGAGAAGAGAGAAGAAATAAGTTGTGTGAGTGCGAGCATAGTGGGGTGTTCATCTTGGTTTCAGAAATAAAACCAATATATGCTATTCTGCCTTTTGTTCATTTCCCTTTTGAATTAAGCCATAGTCCTTTGAGTACAAAGATACTGTATATAAAGAGATAGTGGGAGAGGGGCGAGAGAGAGCTGTGGCTAGAGAGAAGGAAGCACGTCAGAAAATATGTCTGTGCTTGATAAAGAAAGAGTGGGTGTTTGCCATGGCAACTGCTACCTGTTCATCCATAGTCAGAGCACAAAAACACTCCCAGATGAGATCTATACTGCGTGATGTCTGGTTTCTCACCATTTACACCGCATTGGATGAACAAGCTATGCAAAAGCTATTCCAGTGATCATGAGAAGAAAAAAAAACATGGCCATTGATAAAAGGGAAAGAGTGTGTTAAAAAATTTACATTTTGATTGCGGTAGATTGACGAAATCTATTAAGAAGACCACCCAGTTATATATTGAACAGGAATAAAGAGATGGTAAGCGCATTGTAGTAATAGTTTCAAGGCTAGTATGATGAGTGTTGCTTTGAGATCTACACATCCAACAATGGAATACTTGATAACAAGTCTCAGCGCAGTCAGAGAGAGTGTGGATGAAGTTAGCCAATGAAGATGGTCAATGCTGTTTCATGGGGAAATGATCCTCTGTTATTGTTGGAGAGGGCCCCTGCTTTTGGGACAATTAGTAGGGTAACGACTGGTGTGTACAGCTGCTTATGGAATCCCCCCGCTTTCATTGCTGGACTAAACTTTTCTTCTTTCATTCCCTTTTCATCACCTGCTTTTCTCTGAACAATATACTGTTTAGGAAAAACTAGATTAACACTTTCTTTCTTGGAAATGGTATGTGGGTTATGATGTATTCAAGAGCTCATTTTTGCATGGGTCAGTTGAATTGAATCACTTTTTGACAGCACCCCTTTTGATTTGAACGAAACCTTCCATACATATTTGCCCATTTTACATTTACATTGTAGAAGTGCTCAGAAAGTGACTTTTTGGACCTGAATGCCAAAACATTCAGGAGATAAAGGTGCTGAAAGTTGACCCATTTTGCATACCCTACCATACCATGAGACATCCATGTCTTCATCACTGGAAAAGATTAACGGTTGAGATAGATATCATTTAAAAGCTTACAAACAGGGTTGCCAAACTATTTCGTTTTTTGTCTTTAATGTCAATTATCTAAAAACATGTAAACTCAGATTTTTTTTCATATTCACATATGTTGTAGCTTAGACCATACTTTACATTATGTGAGGTATTTTTGATGTGCCTGCCATCGGTTGAGACACAACATTGCTCTTGAACACAGGATGGGTGTCATGTTTTGGCTGATAAATGTACTAAAATGGGAATACAATTGAAATTGTAACTTTCAAATGGTACCACAAAGATGGTTGAAGGTCCACACATCAGAGAATGTTGACTTGAATGGGAATATTTGTTGTTTTAAATTATACTGTCAATCCTCCATATGAAACCTATTGAAATCATAGAAATATAGATCATAGAATAGACATTACCATTTAAATTGACATTCAACTGTCACGATCGTTGACTGAAGACATGGACCAAGGCGCAGCGTGATAAGCGTACATCTTTATTGATCGTACTTAACTCACGACAAAACCAAAACAACAACCCAAACGATACGTGAAGTCCTGAGGTTATCACACAACAAACCTTTACGGAACAAGATCCCACCAAGACTAGTGCAAAACAGGCTGCCTAAGTATGGTCCCCAATCAGAGACAACGAGCTACAGCTGCCTCTGATTGGGAACCACCCTGGCCAACATAGATCAAACGATCTAGAACAAAAACATAGAAAAACTAAACATAGCAAATCCACACCCTGGCTCAACATTTAAGAGTCCCCAGAGCCAGGGCGTGACATCGACGGTGGTTGGACCGGTGGTCATCTTTGTGGTAGTAATTAGAAGTTAACATTTTAATTTGAATTTGAATGGTGTACCAGCTAAATTGCAGTGGTCTGAAGGGATAGGTCCATTCTATGAATTCTATATCTATGATTGAAATGACAGCCACACTGTTTTCAAGAGGATGTTGTGTCTCAACCGATGGCTGCCTCAACACAAAAACCTCATATGTGACTGACCTGCTCGATTCGGTCTTATGTAGCAAAACTTGAAATTGAAGAGACTCAGAGCTAGAAAATGGTATATCATACACTACAGTTGAGGAACAATGGGAAAGTAATTCTGCTTTGAAAGTTGATAAACTTGTAACCTCACTTTTGAGAAAATGGCCTTTGAATGTTTTGGTACACCTACTGTACGGTCCGGCAGGCGAGGTGAGTAGTCATGCTGTACTTCGCTCCGCAGGTAATATGACACATTACATTACAATGGAATGATTTGATTAGTGTAATGTTGGCTAGCTACATAGTTGTATTTGTATCAAAGATAAAGGTGTAGTATAGAATAACTATCGAGGTTAGCTAGCCAGCTATATTCGTTCGCAGCGACGCCGTTTTTCAAACAAAGTCAACACCGCAGCCATTGCTAGCTAGCCAACACTACCAGCTAGCAGCTAGCAGTACTGTAGCAACTAAATACAATATCCTTTTAGCCAGCTACATTCGTTCGCAGCGATGCCGTTTTTCAAACAAAGTCATCACCGCAGCCATTGCTAGCTAGCCAACGCTACCAGCTGGCAGTACTATAGCAACTAAATACAATATAATTTTAGCCAGCTACATTCGTTCGCAGCGACGCCGTTTCTCAAACAAAGTCAACACAGCAGCCATTGCTAGCTAGCCAACGCTAGCAGTACTGTAGCAGCTAAATACATTATCTTTGTGCTAGCTAGCCAACGTTTAATTATTGCTGCGTTATGAAAGGAACTAGACACGGACACGAATTATCTGTTTAGCGTGTTAACACACTATTGGTAGTTTGTTGTAACCAAGTATTGGTGCTAAACCGTGTGTTATTGGATGCTAGCATGCTAGTTAGCTATGGCGTCATAGTTAGCTAGCTGAATAAAGTAAGTTGAGTCTATTCCTTGAAACATTGAACCGTTGTAGTTTACAACAATTCTAATTTCTAAAGTGAAAGTTGGGAGAGTTTTATTCGGGTGTTTCAGTGAAACAATTATAGTTTCTGAGGTGGAAGTTGGGAGAGTTATATTTGGGAGTTGTGGTGAGGGAGGCCTCGCTCTCTCCTTTCCCAGATGTTTAGTTCATTTCATTCCGATCTCCTCTGCATTATTGTAGCCATTTGCTACAGCCTGTCAACTATGCCTCTGCCTATCCCTGTTCTCTCCTCTCCGCTACAGGCTACACAAACGCCTCACACCGCGTGGCTGCTGCCTCTCTAACCTGGTGGTCCCTGCACGCACCACACACCTGGAGTTCCAGGTCTCAGGCAGCCTCTGGAACTGCCGTTCTGCTGCCAACAAGGCTGACTTCATCCCAGCCTATGCTACCCTCCAGTCCCTCGACTTCCTGGCGCTGACGGAAACATGGATTACCACTGAAAACACTGCTACTCCTACTGCTCTCTCCTCGTCTGACCATGTGTTCTCGCATACCCCCGAGAGCATCTGGTCAGAGGGGTGGTGGCACAGGAATCCTCATCTCTCCCAAGTGGACATTCTCAATTTTTCCCCTAACCCATCTGTCTATCTCCTCATTTGAATTCCATGCTGTCACAGTCACTAGCCCATTTAAGCTTAATATCCTTGTCATCTATCGCCCTCCAGGTTCCCTTGGAGAGTTCATCAATGAGCTTGACGCCTTGATAAGTTCCTTTCCTGAGGATGGCTCACCCCTCACAGTTTTGGGGGATTTCAACCTCCCTACGTCTACATTTGACTCATTTCTCTCTGCCTCCATCTTTCCACTCCTCTCCTCTTTTGACCTCACCCTCTCACCGTCCCCCCTACTCACAAGGCAGGCAATACGCTTGACCTCATCTTTACTAGATGCTGCTCTTCTACTAATCTCACTGCAACTCCCCTCCATGTCTCCGACCACTACTTTGTATCCTTTTCTCTCTCGCTCTCCTCCAACACTACTCACTCTGCCCCTACACAGATGGTAATGCGCCGCCGCAACCTTCGCTCTCTCTCTCCCACTACTCTCTCCTCTTCCATCCTATCATCTCTTCCCTCTGCTCAATCCTTCTCCCTCCAATCTCCTGATTCTGCCTCCTCAACCCTCCTCTCCTCCCTTTCTGCATCCTTTGACTCTCTGTGTCCCCTATCCTCCCGGCCGGCTCGGTCCTCCCCTCCAGCTCCGTGGCTTGATGACTCATTGCGAGCTCACAGAACAGAGCTCCGGGCAGCTGAGCGGAAATGGAAGAAAACTAGACTCCCTGCGGACCTGGCATCTTTTCACTCCCTCCTCTCTACATTTTCTTCATCTGTTTCTGCTGCTAAGGCCACTTTCTACCACTCTAAATTCCAAGCATCTGCCTCTAACCCTAGGAAGCTCTTTGCCACATTCTCCTCCCTGCTGAATCCTCCTCCCCCCCTCCTCCCTCTCTGTGGATGACTTCGTCAACCACTTTGAAAAGAAGGTTGACGACATCCGATCCTCGTTTGTTAAGTCTAATGACACTGCTGGTCCTGCTCACACTGCCCTACCCTATGCTTTGACTTCTTTCTCCCCTCTCTCTCCAGATAAAATCTTGCGACTTGTGACTACAGGCCGCCCAACAACCTGCCCGCTTGACCCCATCCCCTCCTCTCTTCTCCAGACCATCTCCGGTGACCTTCTCCCCTACCTCACCTCGCTGATCAACTCATCCTTGACCGCTGGCTATGTCCCTTCCGTCTTCAAGAGAGCGAGAGTTGCACCCCCTTCTCAAAAAACCAACACTTGATCCCTCTGATGTCAACAACTACAGACCAGTATCCCTTCTTTCTTTTCTTTCCAAAACTATTGAGCGTGCCGTCTTTAGCCAACTCTCTTGCTATCTCTCTCAGAATGACCTTCTTGATCCAAACCAGTCAGGTTTCAGGACTGGTCATTCAACTGAGACTGCTCTTCTCTGTGTCACGGAGGCTCTCCGCACTGCTAAAGCTAACTCTCTCTCCTCTGCTCTTGTCCTTCTAGACCTGTCTGCTGCCTTTGATACTGTGAACCATCAGATCCTCCTCTCCACCCTCTCTGAGCTGGGCATCTCCGGCGCGGCTCACTCTTGGATTGCGTCCTACCTGACCGGTCGCTCCTACCAAGTGGCGTGGCGAGAAGCTGTCTCCACACCACGTGCTCTCACCACTGGTGTCCCCCAGGGCTCAGTTCTAGGCCCTCTCCTGTTCTCGCTATACACCAAGTCACTTGGCTCTGTCATATCCTCACATGGCCTCTCCTATCATTGCTACGCTGACGATACACAACTAATCTTCTCCTTTCCCCCTTCTGATAACCAGGTGGCGAATCGTATCTCTGCATGTCTGGCAGACATATCAGTATGGATGACGGATCACCACCTCAAGCTGAACCTTGGCAAGACGGAGCTGCTCTTCCTCCCGGGGAAGGACTGCCCGTTCCATGATCTCGCCATCACGGTTGACAACTCCGTTGTGTCCTCCTCCCAGAGTGCGAAGAGCCTTGGCGTGACCCTGGACAACACCCCTGTCGTTCTCCGCTAACATCAAGGCGGTGACCCGATCCTGCAGGTTCATGCTCTACAACATTCGGAGAGTACGACCCTGCCTTACACAGGAAGCGGCACAGGTCCTAATCCAGGCACTTGTCATCTCCCGTCTGGATTACTGCAACTCGCTGTTGGCTGGGCTCCCTACCTGTGCCATTAAACCCCTACAACTCATCCAGAATGCCGCAGCCCGTCTGGTGTTCAACCTTCCCAAGTTCTCTCACGTCACCCCGCTCCTCCGCACACTCCAATGGCTTCCAGTTGAAGCTCGCATCTGTTACAAGTCCATGGTGCTTGCCTATGGAGCTGTGAGGGGAACGGCACCTCCGTACCTTCAGGCTCTGATCAGTCCCTACACCCAAACGAGGGCATTGCGTTCATCCACCTCTGGCCTGCTGGCTCCCCTTCCTCTGCGGAAGCATAGTTCCCGCTCAGCCGAGTCAAAACTGTTCGCTGCTCTGGCACCCCAATGGTGGAACAAGCTCCCTCACGACGCCAGGACAGCGGAGTCACTCACCACCTTCCGGAGACATCTGAAACCCCACCTCTTTAAGGAATACCTGGGATAGGATAAAGTAATCCTTCTACATCCCCCCCCCCCTAAAAAATAAAATAAAAAATTGTAAAGTGGTTATCCCACTGGCTATAGGGTGAATGCACCAATTTGTAAGTCGCTCTGGATAAGAGCGTCTGCTAAATGACGTAAATGTAATGTAAATGTACTGGAGAGCTCTTCTTTGTCTACACCCATTCAGTATCGTTCACACCCTCTTAAGCTTTAGCCCCACCCATCTCTTTAAGGGTTGATCTGAGCGTTCTGTCCTAACAACAGCAGTCAAGCACCCAAGCTAACTGACTAACATTGGCTAGCTTGCTAGCTACTTCCAGACACAAATGAACAGCTGACTCTGACCATTTTACTCGCCCTAGCAGAGTTGGTTAGGCTGTTTTTATGTTATCCAGAGTTAGTGACTGCAACTGTGCTGCTGGCAACAATTAACGCTTTTCTGACAACGTTTCCTGACACCGGCCATATTCAACAGGTGTTGAGTGTTCGTAAATGTGTCAGTTATTCTGCGCTCTGGCACACTCAGACGAGAGTGCTCTGAAATCGGAGTAGAAAGCCAGTGCAGATTTACCAGCTACATCTACCAACAGTTGTAGCAGTGACATCATTAACATTCTATTGAAATGGTTACATATAGGTAGCTAACTAGCTAGCTAGCTAAACAATGATCCATAATCCCAACTCATGACGTTACTATCATGCATGACTCTGCAGGTAGCTAACCAACCAGGTTCAATGTTAGCTAGCTAACATTAGGCTATAACTAGCAAAGCAAATGACTCTGAGATACGAATAATATTACTACACAGATCATACACATAATGTTAGCTAGCGAGCCAGCCAGCTAACGTTAGCTAGCTAACAGTACACTTTAACTTGAAATGAAAACGACTTTCTGACTAAATTAGAAACGTGTAATATCTGAAAATGTAGCTAACTAGACTATCTTACCCGTATACATGGATGGATGCTTCTCCCTCTCTGTCACGGATGCCATGGTTGCCCTTAGTTTGAAGATGTAATCCGGAGACAGGTGTTTTCTCCATCTCCTTAGGTATCATACTCTATTTCCACTGATTTCAAAACTCGGTCCTCCAGAAAGTGGAGAGCAACACTTATGCAGTTCTACTATGAAATATATATTTTATAAAGCAGCATTAGACAGGATTACCTACACATACTGACCAGCTCAAATAGACAGAAGTGTGCTACATGGCAGACCAATCTGAACTCATCTCTTGGCATGTCCAGCCCACTCATTATCTCAGCCAATCATGGCTAGTGGGAAGGTTGCTGTCTTTTTCTGTGGCTAAACCAACTAGGCTCATAATTTAACAATTGTATTTGTATTTACCAATGGCATACAAGTTTGTTATTAAGGCACATTAAATTTCACATGTTCCAGAAGGCATTTCAGCCAAAAAACGCATTTTGATCAAAATAAAAAGTTTACGTTCAAATGGCTCTCCTGTGAAGTAGTGACACGCGACATATGCCTAGTTTCCTGAAACGAGTCACATATGATGTGAAATGGGGTCTAAGATAAAATATATGCAAATATGAATTTAAAGTTTACATGTTTTTAGGTTATTGACATTAAAGTTTTCTAAATTACGTTTTCAAAAATGTGTATTTATTAGAAATAATAAAATAGTTTGAAAACACAGTTTGTAAGCTTTTAATCCAATGAGTCCAACCAACCATTAGTCTGACATGCAGATAAATGAAAAGCAGATTTTGTTTGCTGGGGTCATGGGACTGATAGGGTTAAATTATATACATCTCAACCGTTTATCTTTTCCAGTGATGAAGACATGGATGTGTATGCAAAATGTTTTGGCATTCCGGTTCAAAAAGTTACTTTCTGACCGCTTCTTCCATGGGTAAACGTATAGATATACATTAATTGGGTCCTAATCTATGGACGTCATATGATTGGGCAGGGGTGCAGCCATGGGTGGGCCTGGGAGGGCATAGGGGAGCCTGGCCCAGCCAATCAGAATGAGTTTTTCCCCACAAAAGGTATTTAATACAGACAGAAATACTCCTCAGGCACACACCTATCTATATAAGGTCCCACAGTTGACAGTGCATGTCAGAGCAAAATCCAAGCCATGAGGTCGAAGGAATTGTCCATAGAGCTCCGACACAGGATTGTGTCGAGGCACAGATCTGGGGAAGGGTAACAAAAAAATTCTGCAGCATTGAAGGTCCCCAAGAACACAGTGGCCTCTATCATTCTTAAATGGAAGAAGTTTGGAACCACCAAGTCTTTTCCTAGAGCTGGCTGCCCGGCCAAACTGAGCAATCGGGGGAGAAGGGTCTTGGTCAGGGAGGTGACCACGAAACCGATGGTCACTCTGACAGAGCTCCAGAGTTTATCTGTGGAGATGGGAGAACCTTCCAGAAGGACAACCATCTCTGCAGCACTCCACCAATCAGGCCTTTATGGTAGATTGGCCAGACGGAAGCCACTCCCTCAGTAAAAGGCACATGACAGCCGGATTGGTGTTTGCCAAAAGGCACCTAAAGGACTCTGACCTTGAGAAACAAGATTATCTGGTCTGATGAAACCAAGATTGAACTCTTTGGCCTGAATGCCAGCGTCACGTCTGGAGGAAACCAGGCACCGCTCATCACCTGGCCAATATCATCCCTACGGTGAAGCATGGTGGTGGCAGCATCATGCTGTGGGGATGTTTTTCATCTGCAGGGACTGGGAGACTAGTCAGCATCGAGGGAAAGATGAACGGAGCAAAGTACAGAGATATCTTTGATGAAAACCTGCTCCAGAGTGCTCAGGACCTCAGACTGGGGCAAAGGTTCACCTTCCAAAAGGACAAAGCCAAGACAATGCAGGAGTGGCTTCAGGACAAGTCTATGACTGTCCTTGAGTGGCCCAGCCAGAGCCTCGACTTGAACCCGATCGAACATCTCTGGAGAGACCTGAAAATAGCTGTGCAGCGACGCTCCCCATCCAACCTGACAGAGCTTGAGAAGATCTGCAGAGAAGAATGGGAGAAACTCCCCAAATACAGGTGTGCCAAGTTTGTAGCATCATACCCAAGAAGATTCCAGGCAGTAACCGCTGCCAAAGGTGCTTCAACCAAGTACTGAGTAAAGGGTCTGAATACCTATGTAAATGTTATATTTCAGTTTTTTTTCTTTATACATTTGCTAAAATTTCCAAAAACCTGTTTTTGCTTTGTCATTATGGGCTATTGTGTGTAGATTGATGAGGGAAAAAAACTATGTAATACATTTTAGAATAAGGCTGTAACCTAACAAAATGTGGAAAAAGTCAAGGGGTCTGAATACTTTCCGAAGGCACTGTATATATACACACATACATACATGTACACATACAAAAGCCCATAAACACACACATGTACGCACACGTTCATGCACACAAGTTCGCACACGCAGATGCACACAGTCACACATGCATACACGCACCCAAATATGCAGCACATTGCACACGCACACACAACCTCTCACAACACACACACACACACACAATAACAACAACGCTTAAAATAGAGGGCTTGCTGACATAATCATGTCCATGTTTTACCTTTCCAGATAGATGAGCGTGAGATGGAGATAGAGAGAGAGATGTGTACACACTGTAAATAGATAGAGACCCTCGACTTCCTTGAATAAATACATATTCATTTGAACAATAAAAATGAAAACATTTCATATAAACCACACAACTCTGTCTGCATGTCTACATCCATGAAGTCAAAATGAATCTATGACAGAATGAACGGACAGCAATGGCAATACTGTCATCTCAACCTTCCTGTGAAACAGAGCCTGATCAAACATGTCCATAAACCTCTCCAAACCCCTGTGTTGTCCCCCTCCTACCTTGCAGCTTGCTTCAGGAGATAGAGCGGTGGCTTCCGATGCCGCACTCCTACATCCACTCTACAGTCTACTCCTATGGCCCAATGCGTTCACATGCTGTTGCCATGACAATTGGAAGTGGGCTGCTGCTTGCTCTGAGTTCGTCGGATGTTGAGAGAGGGAGAGAGGGAGAGAGAGAAAGACAGACAGAGGAGAACAGAGGACGGACGTCAACATTGTTTTCTGATGGTGTGTGGAGCACATTTGCCTCTAAGGGACAAGAAGGGTATTGAATAGTTTCAAAGAGGCTGGGACATCAAAATAGTTCAGTTGACTCAAGAAAGCTGCAGCATGACAATAATTGACATAACAGACTGAACATGACTTGATATTCCTGGAATGCCTTGGATTGTAACGATCCCGGCTGTCTGAGTCGGGTCCTGTCTGGTGACTAGTTTTTCCTGTTCGTAATCTCCAGTTTCCCGAGGGTTCGGGAACGCTCCGGGGAGCGCTCTGGTTTTCCGCACCTGCATCCCATCAGCAATCTGCACACCTGGTCCTGATCATCACCCTTCTTAGGCTCTGGCCGAACATCCAGTTCCTGCCGGATCGTTAGCTATGAACAGTATGTTTGTCAGCTTGTCAGCCTCTGAGCCCTTAGTTAGTTTTGTTGTTTTGCACCTTGTTACTTGCTGTGTACTGACCTCCGTTTTTGTTCTGTCTGCAGTCTCTCACCCGGAACCTTCACCCAACCTCTGCCTGATGGTCGGCGGCTGCCGAGCCAGTACCGGACCAACCACTGCACCCTCAACAACCCATCCACGCCACCCGCTCTGTTCCCTGGATTATTCAGCCTCACTCGGAATCTACTAAATAAACACTCACCTTTCTCTCAACGTACCTTGTCCTTGTCTGCTTCTGGGTTCTGGCATAGTAAACCGTGACATGGATGGTTTACACTGAGGAGTATAGATGCTGTATGTCCATTTCTACTTTACAACCGTGCACTGTACAGTACTGTATTTGCAAGTCATTCACAGCTGTTTTGCTAAATTGACTTTGCCAGATGGAGGTGTTCAACTCCATCATCTTTTGATGTAAATAAAAGCATGAACGCTTGAGACACTTAAACATCAACTTACAATCACCTCAATGTTTTTTTTATCTCAATGGGTGTGTTCACAAGATCATGTCATGAGTGGCTGCTCGCTCAGGAACATCCCTTCAGATGCTTTAGAAAGATAAACCATGTTTATGTTTAACAATCAACAAGCGTCATGCCACACAGTCAAATTAAACTAAATTACTGATGCATGATGTAGCAGGTGTTGACAGTAACAACTAAGGTGAAAGACGACAGAGCTGAGAAAGATAAACTGGGTCCGATCTCTTCTGCTAATTGACAGTCCACCCTTTTTTTTAAAACTATTGTTGTGACGGCTGGAAACATCTTCTGCACATAATGGGAATGGAGGTTTTTCTGCTAACTTAACAGTTCAACACATACATCGCCTATCTAGTCTGACGACTCACACAAAATTCTTCAGCTGCTCTTTCGTTTTTCATTGCGGAGTGTGACGTTTGAGCAAGGAGTCTGGGTAGCCAGACTCTGTCATACACATATGAAAACAGCATTGTGAGGCCTGCATGACTTTGGTGGGAATACTGGGTTTATGACTTGCTAATCATTGCAAGAAAAGTAGACACATTACAATACAACAGACAATTCATGCACTCAAACCTTACCGAGACAGCTTTTGCTGTGCCAATTGTTTCTTGATCAGAGTCAATGTGAATCCTTCAAATTAAAAGGCTGTGGTTTATTCAAGCAAGCTTTGCTTCTTTCCCAAGAGTAAACTTAGATGGTGCATGAAAATTCAATTTCTTCCTTTTTAATACCATGCCGATATGGCCTAATAAATTATATTTCAGTGCACTGAATCTTTATTGATTTACTGCATTACATTAAGAAAAGTAAAACTAGCAGAGGAATCATTGTACTTTTGAAATACTTGAACTTGCTACAGGTCATCTTCATGCCATGACCCTTAACTGATCTTATAGAGCTCAAAACTGAGAGTTTATTGAATGGCCATCAATTCACCATTCCATACTGATGTTATCCATTGAACCCTGTAAACCTGGTAGCACAAGCCTTTATATTATAGAAACCAAATCACATACCTTTTTTCCCTGCAGGGAAGGAGCTCACAATCAGCATCCTCAAGCTGCTGAATGAGATGGTGAGTTGTCTCTCTAGGCCTGAATGTAACCCTCACTCTTGTCACCTATGTCCCAATATGACCCAATGTTCCTCAAATGTAACTTCTAAAGGAGCCCCTCCCTTAGAACACAGGAAGTGGCCGTGTACCAGGCGTTGTGACAGGAAACCAGAGGCGTGGGGTGATCAGGGTCAAGGGTTCAGTGAAGGGTGAGAACCATATAATGTACACCACACACCTTGCTTCCTTACATGCGGATATCATGCTCACACACCCTCCTGGGGATTCCTGAAGTTGATTGTACTTCTTACGGTGATGATGGGGATATGTGGAGGGTGTAAAACTTACTGGTTATCAATGTTCCCTCGGCACTGAGCAAATTTCAGGTCTGCTGAGTGCAAACTTGAACGTTGTGAAAATTCTGTGCAACTTCCGGCGCGTGTTTACTGTGTACACTGAGGCTGTACCCGCTTTAAGTTACAGTTTTAACAGTGGCCAAGTAGGCTACTGTGGCTATTTGGTCATAATGTAGGCCTACCAGAGTGGCCTACCAGAGTGGCCTACCATCTAAAACAATGGAGGATATGCATCCCATAACAATTTAACGTGGAAATAACTGTTCTATCATTTAGCCTACAGTAGCAGTCAATGTGTGGTGTTCAATGTAGGCCTACATTCCATGAGACCTTTGAAAAAAACATGCAGGGCTTGACATTAACCTGTTTATCCACTTGTCCTACAGACAAGGAGGTGTCTGGAAATGTTGTGTTTGATGCAAGAAATCCCTTTACAAAATAACATTCATTATTATTCCCATACCATTATTACAGAGAATCAGACAAATTACGCAACCTTCTGCCTATTGTATACTTAGCTTATTCAAGACAGTCTCAAAATACAACACTTCCCTTTTAAGACATTAAAAAATGCTCTTTACTTGACTTGCTTTTCAAAGATGGCTAGAAATGCACACATTTTGTGCTCTTGTTGGAAACAAACACTCACCCACTGTTGACTAGAACTTAGCTATAACTGGGCTAATAACTCACTAACTAGCAAAGAATATGAACAAATGTGCACGTGGCAACATGCAGTTCTCACTTTGATCTCAAGACAAGCGCATCTACTTGCGACCGCTGTAGCCTAAACACAGTCCAGTTCAAAGTAAATGGCACAGATCCATACAGTATATGGCAATGGCTATTTGCATATAGGCCTACTGCAGCTCTGATTGGTTATGGCGCACCTGCCTGTGTAGAGTATGGGCCTGAGTCGTGCCTGTCAATGCAATAGAATCCTACTTCAATGTGCTCTTTCACAGTTAGTTCTGCATACTAAATCTTGCATAGTTCGTTTTGTTTCGGTATATTACATTGAAAGTGGTTAATACTGCGTTGATTCGATCACAATTCCCAACATAAGGGGAAATGTCAATTTGTTTTTGACAGGCATGTCAACAAGTTTAAGTCCTTTTTAACCAGCTATCGAGTTACTCTGTAATCACCAGTGTTGGGGTCAAACTTTTTGGGGTCGAAAGATTTCAGCTGCCTTACTAATCACTATTTTGACGGCTATTTCATTTCAGTTCCATGTTGAGGCTAAAGCTTGACAGTGGTTTCAGTAAATTATAGCTGACTAAACTCAACTCCATGGTGAAGGAAGTTTCTGATGGAGTTGAATTGTCAGCTATCTAAATTATAGACATAGCAAAATCTGGATGTTTTTTTGGCAAACAGGGCCTTTCAAGTAATATACTGCCACCTACAGGTTCTAGGATTACAACAGTTGTCTACCCATACTGGTATGCTAATGAAGGGGGGGGGGGCTCTGAATCACACATCGAATAAAGAATGGAGAGGGAGCACTTGACGTCATTTGGAGAATAATCCACAGGACCAATAGGATTGAAACAAGCAAGAGTCAATGCCAGCGAATTGCCAACATCACTAGCGGTGTGTCACCCAAGTCTTAATGTCCTCCTGTGAGAAACAAAATATTTGTTATTACAATAACGACAACAACAGAAAAAGAGGGGTGAAGTTATACATCGGCGCCTGCGGATACTGGTTATAGTCTCCACCTGCGCGCTCCAAGTCTCCATCTTCCCCGTGAACAGCTGTCAAGGAATGCGTCTGGGTAGACCTCAACAAGCCATCGCAACATCACTTGACTGACTGATAGTGACAGGCATGGATGCTCTGGTTAGTGATCAGCTTATATATCTACATATTATGTGATGTCCGTGTTTAGAGTACAGAGAAATTATAGACTAGAGAACCACTTTCTCACAGAAATGTCATGATTTGTTTTTTGACCTTAGAATTCCTTTATAACCACGCGAGAGGGTACAAATAGTCTACATGTGTGGAACAACCCATATCTAATGTTTGAGCATCCTATTACTAATCGAAATGACATAGATCTAAAATTAGATCAAAGACAACCCATTCATTTCCATGTTTATCCTTTCATTAAATTTCTGCTCAAACAGCCAATGCGTGATGTCAATACTCCCTACAGAGGGGCTCTCATTTCAATTTAACTCTTTGCTCTATATGTTGAGGGTCAACGGAGGAAATCGTAAGTAGCCTACACTAACAACACAGCTTTACTGTTGTGATTGGACTAATTTGGGGATAATCCGCACCTATCCTTTATGCGTAAAAGGTGGCATTTTAGCCATGCATTCACTTCGCAATTTAGCGTGCGGCAGTCTAATGAGTCACATGTTTTATTTGGAAATATGTAAGATACACTCTTGAACGCAAATGTCTTTACACTGTATATTTCCACCGGTGATCACTCTGAAATTGTCTCTATCTCGCGCCCCATCCCCTTCTCTGTCTTTCTCAGTGATGATTCACTCTCTGCCGCAGCAATGAGTAACCAATTCAAAAACACCTCTTCCTCAACCTGGGATGTTCAAGAAGGAGGGAATTCCACGCCACCTCCATCATTCCAGTTCGAGCTGGAACCGGTGGCCATAAGCGTCAACCCCTGGGATATAGTCCTGTGTGTCACGGGAACCCTAATGTCCTGCGAAAATGCAATCGTCCTTGCCTTAATTATTTACACGCCCACCCTGAAAGCGCCCATGTTCGTGTTGATAGGGAGTTTGGCTTTCGCGGACCTACTGGCGGGGCTTGGTTTGATAGTGAATTTCACCATCACCTACATTTTTGATACGGGATTCGTGACGCTGCTATCAGCTGGACTGCTCATCACTGCTTTTTCGGCCTCCATTCTCAATATCCTGGCAATCACTGTGGATAGATACCTCTCCCTTTACAACGCACTGACTTACCACACGGAAAGAACGGCGATTTTTACCATCGTCACCCTGGTGCTCATTTGGGTGACTAGCATCACTCTGGGCGCGCTACCGATCATGGGATGGAACTGCCTTGAGGATGAGACGACTTGCAGCATTTGCGCCCCCATTGATAAAAATCACGCCGCCGCACTGGCGGTGACTTTTCTTTTTGTATTTGCACTTATTTTGCAACTATACCTCCAGATTTGCAAGATTGCTTTTCGGCATGCACAGCAAATCGCCGTGCAGCAGCAGTTCATGAATACCTCCCACTCCTCCTCCCCCACCACTAAAGGGGTATCCACCCTCTCCATTATCCTTGGCACCTTTGCATTGTGCTGGATCCCTTTCGCCATGTACTCTCTGGTGGCGGACATCGGATACCCCCCTATCTATACCTACGTCACCGCTCTCCCGGCCATTTGTCACTCTATGATAAACCCCATCATTTATGCTTTCAGAAATCCCGACATTCAGAAATCTATGAGACTCGCGTGTTGTTGTGGATGTGTATCTTCCAACTTTTCTCTGAGACAAAGGACACCAAGTGATGTATAGGCAAACCTTTTAGTGTTATAGCCTAACAAGTAGTTACAAGCACATCACCATTTTACTGACTATGCCGAAAAGCTTTGTAAGTGTTTTGTTTTGCATTTCATGTGTAGTGAATAACTGTCATCTTGTTGCATCTTTTACTGATGATAGCATTAGGATATGCCTATCTCTTCTCAAAATATAGCCGTTCAATCTCTCTAAAAGTGGATTGTGCCAGAGCTACATGCACAGTATTGATGCACCTTTAATATGGAGGTAGTAGCCTTCACTGTATAGTAAAGGCCTCATATTACACCCTTTTTATTATAATAGATGCGTTTATAAGTGTACCCCACTGGGCAGACGTCAATTCATCTGAAGTCAATTTTATTCCACGTTGGTTCAACGTTGATTCAACCAGTGTGTTTCCAGTGGGACATGTCTTGTGCAGTTACTCGGTGTTGCTCATAAAGTATTCAGAGTAGCCTAGCCCCCTGACTCAATAGGCAAATACCTGTTCTGTGTCAGTACAATAGGGGTAAGGAAACTAACTACTCCTAATGTCACCGTATTGATTCGATTCATTGGGAATAATGTTTATCAAAGGTTGTTGAATGTTCATCAGAATGATGCCAAAACGTGGTAGGCTACTGACTTACTGCGTCTCTGCACCTTCAAAACTATGTTGAAACTGTCCCCTTAGTCTGTAAAACTTTGGGGCAAGTGAAAGTGAGCTGATTTTGTGATTAATTAACGTTTTATTACGAGGGAGAAAGGCTGGAATGAGTGGACAGCTCTGTGTAATTCAGCGCCTGCATTTTCAGCACCATTGACAGCGAAACGTGAGCTATCGCCCACTCAATAACGCACGCGTATGCCTGGTTATGCGAGCTATGTGGCGTAATCTGCCATAAATAATACACCAGCAGTAGAGAATAACCCTCACATGTGTGCATATTGAATTCAAGACAAAAACAGCAAAATAGTGTCAGCCAAAGTTTTCCAAATGAACGCGCCCAGACAGTATCACATATTCCCAGTGTGACAAGGCACTCTAAATGTTTAAAGTGGTAAACTCCTTACATTCGCCACACACAACACTACCTGCTTATAAGTACAATAGTCCACGTGCAATATCTGTATGCCCATAGCCAACACACCCTCGGTAGACCTAACACATCGACATCTGATTGGGGACAGATGTCATCATATCTTTTTATTGCTTATAACATTGGCCATTGCACATGTTTTCACAACGAATCAATATTTGTCAAACCGAGGTTTGTCTGTAGGGTGGTTGTACATAATAGGTGCAGTGCATCTAAATTATGCCAATAATACAGTTTTGTTCTGCTGTTATGGCACTCGTTCCAATAGTTGGCAAACACCAATTTTCTACAGAATGTCTTCATTGTTTTGCCTTACTATGTCTCACTGGCAATAATGTATAACTTGTGTATAGTGATAAACTGAATGACATTTATATGTTGGTTCTCAATAGAAAGTGATCAATATACGTAACGAATAGCCATTTGCCAGTTTATGACTGTATGGTACAGTATGAGCAACTCTATGATTTCAATAGTGTATGGTGTACAGTACTTGAATGATAATGCAATGTCTGTTGTTTGAGATGTGTGTGGAGAGCCCGTAGGCTCATCTACTGCCCATACACTAGTAGTTCAGCCAAAGAGCTGCTATAAGCAATCCACAATAATTGGAACCCTCAATTTGATATTCTATTATTTCAGTCAACATTGGAGGGACTAGTGTCTGCAACTAGTGTCATCGCTATTGAATTGAAGACGATTTTGTGTGTGCTGCAAAGCTTTGCTTGTAGTAATACTGTATGGAATGCTGGTGTACGATTCAAATGATTCACTGTCACTCATCCACCACAGTCAGCCTGATTGATTTAGCTATATAGTATTCTCACAGGGTTTAGAAGTCCATAAGGTCTTATCATATTAATATAAAGCTATATTTTTATATATTTATTGAAAACAATGTATGTAGTTTGTCTATCTTTTTTTAAATAATCAATTATTCATGTTGTCTTAAAAAAAAAACTACTTCAATGTGTCTTGTTCAACTGGTTTAGAAATGTATTCAAGGAATGATTGTGTTCATAAATGACACCAAACGATTGCAACACTACTGTCAAAGTTGTTTGCTTTCTCAAGATCCTGGAGCACTCGTTGTGTTGCATTGATTACTTCTGTTCAAAACACTTCACCATATTGTCACCAAGACAGGGTTTTAGTTTAGGTTTTTGTAACAAAGGCAATCAACCAAATCTGTAGCAAGGAGATATCCAAACTAGGTGTCTGTGGAAAGGGTCAATAAATGTTTGTTTACCACTTGTCTGTTTGGGTCACTCAGTGGGGTCCTGGCTCGATGCACCCTGGGACAGATGGAGGCTCAGTGACCGCTGCCGTGTGTGATGCCACTGCCTTTGAAGACAAACAGGATCCAACAACAGCTATCTGTATCTGTCTGGTGTGAAAAACTCCACTGAACTCAGAGACACAGAGAGTAATTTCCAAAACACTGTCTCACTGGAAGGTTCTGGAACCTTCTACAAATGTTGGAAAGAATTATACCTCCAAAACATACAACACAGAGCTCTCTATAAATTGGTGTAACTGTGCGGAACATGAGATATTCATACTCACAAGGTCCTTATAATTGTATTTGTACAGTACCACGTCCAGTGGGGATTTACCTGTACTTATTAAAATACCATCCTTAGGATGTGGCTATAAAGCTGGACAAGAAATACTGTGATCTTCCTGGGCTCAGAATGAGCTGTTCCCTCCCATGTTGTGGATCTTATGAGTTCATTTGTCCCAATGCTCTTCCTGTCGTCACAGATGGCCAGATGGCCTGACGTGGTGGGTGGTGGTCATGCTGTACCTGCAAAAATAACATCTCTCAGAACTAGTGCATAAATTGGTTATTCACGTTCTAGTGATACGGTACAATAGGGAAGTTATATCAATGGAATACACAAGTGATTTGCAATAAACCGTCACAAGAGGATCCAAGACAAAAGTAAGCAATCATAACACTTATTTCATTTTATTAGCTACTCATACATGCACTTTTTTTTCTAGGTTTGATCAATGTGATAGTCATTTCATATCTAGATACCCAAATTCATTTTACAAGCAGTGTTACAAAAATCTATACAACAATGAATTGTAAAACACAGTAGTTATATAAACACATTACTTAATAAAACATAGGATCTGTATGTTTGAAACATTGCTATGACCCCTCTCTCATCACTTCCAGTAGAACATTAGTCAAAATGGATGACAAGCCCACCAACAATCAGCTACTCTCTCTCCTTCAACATAAAACTAGTGAGTCAGAAAAGAAAGAAACAGCAAAGCATTGAGATATTCTCTTTCCCTGACACACATGCTCGCGCGCACACACACACACACAAAGTACAATAGAGAAAATAAACCCCTAAATAATTGCATGTTAGAGTATGTCTTACACAGTAGTCATTAGTCAACCAGCAAATCTTTAGCAAATTATGTAATCCAAAAACGACAACTGATGTTAAACACTGCCAGTTAGGGTATCAATACTCAACCACAACACTGTAAACAATTGAACAAAGTGACAAAATAAAAGGAACGCCCCTCAGATTACAAAAAGTTGTGTTGACGATACGGTTACGGCTACAGCATCATATGTCCACAAGTATCCACCCACCTGATTTACACTTGATGTTACATCATCTTCATATGCACAGTTATCACAAACAGCACAACCAGAATAGAAGATGACTCTAAATAATACTTTTCAATGAACAAATATTTAAGTGCATTAAGTTAAAGATCAGATGAGTTGAAAGAATGCCATAGCATCTTCACCTAGAAAACAACATCTGTGGTTTTGGTGTGGCTCATTTACAGGTGGAGGATATGCACTGAAAATCAAAATGCAACTGAAACCACAAATAATATTCAAACTACAATATCATGACTCATGAAAGAAACACTTTTATACTGGACCATAAGTAATATATTATACTATATCATATTATATATATATATATATATACACGTATAAGCTTGCTGTGCTTGCTTTCAACAGATCCCCCCCAGCCCCAGATCCAATGTGGTTTCCTCTCACCCCATATTTGACTAGATAATGGATACTGTCATACTGTGTAAGCATCTCCTTTCTCATCTACATTCTCTAACAAGAGGTCTATCGAGACGTAGTGTGCGATGACTGTGTGTGTGTGTGTGTTTCCTGGTATTAGAATAGCAGCAGTGTGTAGGTAAGTAAAGTAAGCCTAGGCCCTCTGCTCTGCCCCACCCTCTCCTCTCCTCCTCCGCCTCAGTCTGACCACTCGTTCTCCTCAGGCTCTGAGTCCTCATCTGATTCGCTGTACTCCACTGCGATGCGTCGGGATAGGATGGTGGCCACGTCGTTCCCCACCGGCTCCTTCTTGGCTTCCTGCTCACGCTGCTCCTGCACCTTCCTCAGCTGGATGCCTGAGGACACAACACTACGGTCATCAACTGTACAGATTATACTTACTACAAACTGTCAAAATATATTTTCCCTACAGTAAATATGTTACTAGAATAGTGGCTTTCCATGTACAGTAATGTAGACAGATCATGTGGTATAATCCTGGCCTTTCCACCTAGTGAACCAGAGGGTCTCACCTCTGCGGATGGCTGACAGCAGGTCACTGCGTGCGTCACTTATCGGGATGCCTAGCACCTTGCCCTTCCTTGGCAGTGTGCCCCCAGAGGGGTGTATGGCATGGGCTGGAGAGGGAGCAAATGTTGGGGGGCCACCAGGTGGGGGTGGAGGAGGGGCAACAGGGGGTCCCCCAGTGACAGGGTGAGATGGAGAGGGGATGTAGCCGGCGGGTGGGGGTGGAGGGGGTGAGGGGCTGTAGGGGCGGGACAGGGTGGCCACGGTGCCAGGGGCCAGGGTGGGAGGCCCTGCTTTGCTGTCAAAGGCCGTCTGGGCTGAGGGGATGAGGGGAGGAGGTGGGGGCGGGGCCGGAGGGATAAAGTGCTCAGGCATCTGGTGACCGCTGTGGAACAATTAGAGGAAACCAACCAAGTCAGACATAGTCATTCTCACAATTCCAGCACTACATCGTTAACATTAGGATCAAATAAATGCCTGTGACATTTACTGTAGATAGAATAGGCTTTCAGACTTTAATTCAGCTTAGATAAAATAGCAAAAATGGGCACAGAAGGAGGGATGAGAAGGGTAGCTAGCTACACACCTGGCCTCTTTGGAAGTTGCGGGCCGGGGTCCGTTCAGGGATGGGTCTGTGGGTGTGGGTCCGTGGTGGGGCTGCATGCGGCCCAGGGAATGCTGGCGGCCTTGACCTGCAGCGGTAGCAGCAGCAGGGGGTCGGTAGGCCCGGTCCAGAGACTGGGTCTGGTTGGGGCCTGTTAGGTGCTCCTTCCCATCAGGACCCAGTACAGCTCCCTCCTGGGGTGGGTGGTTAGGGCTGGCAGGGTAGGACAGCTCATCAGACATACCAGACCTGCAATATTTAATCCACAGATAGAGGTTGATGTCATCAAAGCCGTTCAATATACACCTAATCTCATGTCAATGGACATCCTAAAAAATCTATTTGTCATCTAAAAACCTAGTAGCCTAATATTCAAACATAATATTTTTGATGTGAAGGAGTACAATGTAGAATATTATATGTTAAAGGGATAATGCGAGATTTCGGTCATTTTTCTACTTACCCGGAGTCAGAAGAACTCATGGATACCATTTTTATGTCTCGGCGTGCAGTTTGGAGATGATTGAAGTTAGCATAACATTAGCTTAGCGCAATTGCTGATAGTCTCCCGGTACAGTAGCCAGCTCCTCTCAAAAGCAGGGAAATAGACCTTCTAACTACTTCAAAGCTTGGTGGTTGGTCATTTATAGTCTTACAAAGCTATACATAGTAATCAATATTTTATACATTTGTTTATTTTACTGATAATCATAAGAAACGAGATTCTATTCACATCCTCACTCTGACCCGTTGTCGCATAGAGATGTACAGTGGGGAAAAAAAGTATTTAGTCAGCCACCAATTGTGCAAGTTCTCCCACTTAAAAATATGAGAGAGGCATGTAATTTTCATCATAGGTACACGTCAACTATGACAGACAAAATGAGAAAAAAAAAATCCAGAAAATCACATTGTAGGATTTGTAATGAATTTATTTGCAAATTATGGTGGAAAATAAGTATTTGGTCACCTACAAACAAGCAAGATTTCTGGCTCTCACAGACCTGTAACTTCTTCTTTAAGAGGCTCCTCTGTCCTCCACTCGTTACCTGTATTAATGGCACCTGTTTGAACTTGTTATCAGTATAAAAGACACCTGTCCACAACCTCAAACAGTCACACTCCAAACTCCACTATGGCCAAGACCAAAGAGCTGTCAAAGGACACCAGAAACAAAATTGTAGACCTGCACCAGGCTGGGAAGACTGAATCTGCAATAGGTAAGCAGCTTGGTTGGAGGATTGGGAGAATGTCATATGGTCAGATGAAACCAAAATAGAACTTTTTGGTAAAAACTCAACTCGTCGTGTTTGGAGGACAAAGAATGCTGAGTTGCATCCAAAGAACACCATACCTACTGTGAAGCATGGGGGTGGAAACATCATGCTTTGGGGCTGTTTTTCTGCAAAGGGACCAGGACGACTGATCCGTGTAAAGGAAAGAATGAATGGGGCCATGTATCGTGAGATTTTGAGTGAAAACCTCCTTCCATCAGCAAGGGCATTGAAGATGAAACGTGGCTGGGTCTTTCAGCATGACAATGATCCCAAACACACCGCCCGGGCAACGAAGGAGTGGCTTCGTAAGAAGCATTTCAAGGTTCTGGAGTGGCCTAGCCAGTCTCCAGATCTCAACCCCATAGAAAATATTTGGAGGGAGTTGGAAGTCCGTGTTGCCCAGCGACAGCCCCAAAACATCAATGCTCTAGAGGAGATCTGCATGGAGGAATGGGCCAGAATACCAGCAACAGTGTGTGAAAACCTTGTGAAGACTTACAGAAAACGTTTGACCTGTGTCATTGCCAACAAAGGGTATATAACAAAGTATTGAGAAACTTTTGTTATTGACCAAATACTTATTTTCCACCATAATTTGCAAATAAATTCATTAAAAATCCTACAATGTGATTTTCTGGATTTTTTTTTCTCATTTTGTCTGTCATAGTTGACGTGTACCTATGATGAAAATTACAGGCCTCTCTCATCTTTTTAAGTGGGAGAACTTGCACAATTGGTGGCTGACTAAATACTTTTTTTCCCCCACTGTATAGAGGTCACAACGTTGTATCTGTCCCATTATGACGTCTGTGAGCGGACGGGCAGCACCATTGAGACACATACAATGTTGCGCTCTCAATACATCTCTATACCTAAATCTCAAAACCTCGCAGTTTCCCTCTAAGGAACATGCATGCTTTCGAACATTTAGGTAGATGGCAGTAGAAAGCAGATTTTGTACATTTCCATTTCGTGATTCGCATTTCCCTATATTTCACATAATACTGTATATATAATCATATATGATATATAATAATTGTTCCTTGATTGATTGATGCAGTGCATCCCTACTGACCTGTCTGGAGAGAGGGATCCCTCAGAGGACATGCCATGGTAGGGTGAAGGTGTGAGGCGGGTGTCTGGGCGGAACTCCTTGTCGTAGGCCATCATGTTCCACTCCTGACGACGGTTCCGGGCCTTCCTCACCTTCTTCACCTCCCGGCTGGGGTCCTCCACCTGTTTCTGCTCCTGGAAATGACAAATGTATGAGACTGTGACTCCAGCTGAAATACAGAGATATGGACTGCACCAGAGGATTCCCTCAGAATGCGGTATAAACCCTACGTATGGGAAAAAACTATCATCAACTACCATCATTATGGGACAAACATAAACCATAAACAGGGCATGTAAGTGCACATTTATTATGTATAAAATGCATTTAAGTTCTGCTACGGTTCCTTCCACTAGTGGTGGAAGTTCTAAGTCTTGGTTCTTAGTAAATAAATAAGCATGCTTCCTCTAATTAAGTCAATTTTAACTATATAGCTTAGTAGTGTTCGTAAGAGGTTTTTCATCTTGCTAAAACACATATGGCTATTTACTAACCATGTCATTGTCTCCTGTCTTGCGCCCTCCCTCGCCCCTAAGCCCTCGCTCTCTTTTTCTCTCGTTCCTTCCCATCCTCTATCTCCGTCTAAACACACGTCCACTTCCACCTCCCCAGGCTTAGGAAGCTTGAGCACAGACAGTCTAAAATGAGCAATGAGCTAATCCTGACTGGCCTGATGTTAAATGGTGGAGGGAGGGAGAGAGGGTCTGAGAGGGAATAAACAGCCAACAGTCATGAGAATATAGAGGATAAGAGAGAGCTGTTCTTGTCTATTAATGTTCTGTATTATGTCATGTTTCATGTCCTGTGTGAACTCCAGGAAGAGTAGCTGTTGCTTTCGCAACAGCTAATGGGGATCCTAATAAAATACCCAAAATACCAAGAGCCAGCAAAGAGCTTGGAGCAAAATGTAGCAACATGTGTGAGTAGTGATTCATCATAGATACACATAAACACACATCCAAACAAACTCACTCACCTTGTCACCTGCCTTCTGCTTCCTCTTCTCCTTCCGCTTGTTTTCTGTTGCTTGGATCATCTTCTCCTTCCACAGATTAAAGAAGTAGGATGGGTCTGTGTAGAACTTCAGGCCATCCTTTTTGTCATCCCTGTATGACAACACATCCTGACCTGAGACTGTGCTTTGGCAATGCAATTGACACCTACACTTTATACATTATATAACTATGTTATAATTCACATAAATTGCACATCCCCAATGCTTAATTCTGTATCCTGTACCTAAGGATAAATGCAAAGATTAAAGTGGGGTTCAGTAAGTTGTAATGTGATTGGTTGAGGGCTGACCTGTAGGGGCTGAGGATGTTGAGGGGTGGAGGTTTGTCACAGCGATGGTACATCTCCATGACAGGGTTGAGGATGGAGTTCCTGGACACCACCTGCTGGTCCTGGATGGTGGAGCTCTTGAAGGCCTTCCTCATGTTGATGTCCTGCAGCGAAACTGGGACCAGAATGCCAAGAATGAACACACTGAATGAACCCTCGAACACTGACTCATTATCAGCTATGAATGGCCATGGCATCCCAATTTGCATGAGGAAGTTTAGAAGTTCAATAACATGAAAACCAACCACATTCATTAGTGGTGTATCAATGCTTCCTCTTATAAGAACACAATTTAATAGGACCGCAAACAGAGGGTCATGAGTCATGATTAAGGTAAGTAGAGATGCTAAATGGGATACATACAGTGTGTTCGGAAAGTATTCAGACCCCTTGACTTTTTCAACATTTTGTTACGTTACAGCCTTATTCTACAATGGATGAAATAAAAAAAATGTCCTCATCAATCTACACACAATACCCCATAATGACAAAGTGAAAACAGATTTTTAGAAAATGTTGCTGAAATGTATTTACATAAGTATTCAGACCCTTTGCTATGAGACTCGAAATTGCGCTCAGGTGCATCCTGTTTCCATTGATCATCCTTGAGATGTTTTATAACTGGATTGGAGTCCACCTGTGGTAAATTTGATTGATTGGACATGATTTGGAAAGGCACACACCTGTCTATATAAGGCCCCACAGTTGAAAGTGCATGTCAGAGCAAAAACCAAGCCATGATGTCGAAGGAATTGTCCGTAGAGCTCCGAGAAAGGATTGTGTCGAGGCATATCTGGGGAAGGGTACCAAACAATCTCTGCAGCATTGAAGTCCCCAAGAACACAGTGGCCTCCATCATGCTTAAATGGAAGAAGTTTGGAACCACCAAGACTCTTCCTATAGCTGGCCGCCCGGCCAAACTGAGCAATCGGGGGAGAAGGGCCTTGGTCACTCTGACAGAGCTCTAGAGTTCCTCTGTGGAGATGGGAGAACCTTCCAGAAGGACAACCATCTCCGCAGCACTCCACCAATCAGGCCTTTATGGTAGAGTGGCCAGACAGAAGCCACTCCTCAGTAAAAGGCACATGACAGCCCGCTTAGAGTTTGCCAAAAGGCACCTAAAGGACTCTCAGACCCCTGTATATATAGCCTCCCTACTGTTATTTTATTTTACTTCTGCTCTTTTTTTCTCAACACTTTTTTTGTTGTTGTTTTATTTTACTTTTTTATGAAAAATAAATGCACTGTTGGTTAAGGGCTGTAAGTAAGCATTTCACTGTAATGTCTGCACCTGTTGTATTCGGCGCATGTGGCCAATACAATTTGATTTGATTTGATTTGAAGATTATCTGGTCTAATGAAACCAAGATTGAACTTTTTGGCCTGGATGCCAAGCTTCACGTCTGGAGGAAACCTGGCACCATCCCTACGGTGAAGCATGGTGATGGCAGCATCATGCTGTGGGAATGTTTTTCAGCGGCAGGGACTGGGAGACTAGTCAGGATCGAGGGAAAGATGAACGGAGCAAAGTACAGAGAGATCCTTGATGAAAACCTGCTACAGAGTGCTCAGGACCTCAGACTGGGGCGAAGGTTCACCTTCCAACAGGACAACAACCCTAAGCACACAGCCAAGACAACACAGGAGTGGCTTCGGGACAAGTCTCTGAATGTCCTTGAGTGGCCCAGCCAGAGCCCAGATTTGAACCTGATCGAACATCTCTGGAGAGACCTGAAAATAGATGTGCAGCAACGCTCCCCATCCAACCTGACAAAGCTTGAGAGGATCTGCAGAGAAGAATGGGAGAAACTCCCCAAATACAGGTGTGCCAAGCTTGTAGCGTCATACCCAAGAAGACTCGAGGCTGTAATCGCTGCCAAAGGTGCTTCAACAAAGTACTGAGTAAAGGGTCTGAATACTTATGTAAATGTGATATTTCAGTGTTTTATTATTAATATATATGAAAATAATTCTAAAAACCTGTTTTTGCTTAGTCATTATGGGGTATTGTGTATAGATTGATGAGGGGGAAAACAATTTAATCCATTTTAGAATAAGGCTGTAACGTAACAAAATGTGGAAAAAGTCAAGGGGTCTGAACACTTTCCGAATGCACTGTATACAGTATCCGGTTTATCCCAGGCTGTATAATGAAAATCAATGTATTAGTGATTGCAGCAGCAGGGAGTCTGTGGCTCAGCTGTGGGGCACTAAGCCCTGGTGAAGCCTTTGCATTATGCATTATGCAACGGTGTGTTTTACTTCGCTAATTAGCATGGTGCTCTTCATTTGATGCTTATTCACGCTCTCATACCGTATGCTGTGCTGTAACTTTGCCTGGGTATGATCATGCTATAGCATGTACTGTATGATTTGACCAGTCTCCTTCCTCAGTAGATTCTGCCACACCCTTACCACCCCTCCCTCATAACCCCTGTCACCCGCTGCCTCCACCTACCCTCCTCCACAGTGGAGTCCAGCTGGGTGACTTTGACAGCCAGCAGGTCCACTCTCTCCTGGAGGCTGTTCATTCTCATGTAGAAGCTGTTGGCCTCGTTGAACAGCTCCCCAAAGATGTCCTCTGCATGTCGACCTGCATTCACAAAAACACACACCATGCATTAACAGAGGCCAGGGTCAGAGTAGGGCTATGAGAATGTACCTTTAAAAGAACCCATACAGTACATGTTAAAAAGTACTCTCTGAAATAGTTTGGTTAAGATTTAAATTCCATTCAGCATTCAGTCAGTCACTGTCAGTCAGCCAGCAGTCAGACAGTCGGTCAGTCAGACAGCAGTCAGACTGTTAGTCAGTCAGTCAGGTGTGTAGACTTACTCAGGCCCCCCAGCTGTTTGATGATGGCTGCCAGGGTGCTGTTAGTGACACACTCCAGCTCGCTGGTGACCCCGTCCGGCACGGCTCCACGGCACAGGTGCCTGGGCTCGATGCATCTCTTCACCAGCGGCATGGCGGCTGCGCCCTACACACACTCACCTACAGAGAGCCACGGAGGAAGGGTTAAAAACCACTCCAATTATCACATTAATTACGGCTATAGAACAATATAACTCAGTCTTCAGTTGAGCAATCTATATTGAACGCCATGCTGTGTGACACCTCAAATTAGAGGCACTGAATTAAGAAAGAGTCAATAGGCCGGGGAGAGGGAATGGAGCAGGGGCGGTGTGTTCAATAGGGCGATATGGGCGACGCACTGCCAAACGGGAAAAGGAAGGGATTTTTTTTCTAATCAATTATATCACGTCAACAGTAGTTATCAGTGTTGTAATCTAGACGTCTGATCTGCCACAGTGCCACTAAATGTCCAATCAGGCTAAAGTCGTGCTTCAAATGGCCCCCCCCCCCTTTTGGGGCGATTTCAGTCAGGTTGAAAATCGCCCAGAAGTCTGTCATAGACTCCCATGTAAAATCTATTTTTTTCAAATATCAGAGCTTTCAATACAATCTCTATGGGTTTCTGAGGGCTTGCACTTACGCGCTTTTCGTCATACGTAACATAACCATGAACGTAACTAAGAAAAGAGCGGGTAGCAGCGTCAATCAATTCACTACTACTATCAAAATGGCTAGGCTTCAGTGCAACTCGATTGTGTCTTTGAAAGAAGTTCCTTTTTGTCGGCGAACAAATGAAGATAAATTGGCAACGAAACAATTAGGACCTCCCAGACCAAATGTAATAATTCAACAGGTTTCTACTAAAGGGGGGAAGTCCTACACCCGAGGATTTTCCAAAAATTGGTACGAACAAAAAACCTGGCTAGCAGGCTGCGATGTAGCTAATGCAGTCTTCTGCTACCCCCTGCTTACTCTTTCACCCTGAAGGCGGCACGGCAGACAGCACCGCTTGGACAGCGACTGGTGTGTAACGGACATGCACCATCTTTCAGGAAAGATTAAGAAACATGAGCTGTCAAAGACCCACATGGATAGCTGTTTGAGATTGTCTGCTTTGGGGAGAGTGAACATTCCCACTCAACTGGATGAGGGATACAGGCTAGCTGTCCGCCGCCACAACGATGAGGTTAGTGTTGATAATCACAAGTTTACTGGAGAACTGAAACTGACAAGGCTGACAAGATAGGACCCTTTTGTCCATTGTTATTGGATAGGAACAGAACTTATAACCAGCTCCTGACCTAAATAGATCTTAGCACAACATTTTACTCAACATATCATATTCCATATTCACTATAACAAATATATTTACTACGACATTAGCAAGAACCGCCACATCCTCAGCCGGCTAATCCAGTGTGTGAAGTTTTGCGGAGTGTTTGAGTTAGCTTTGCGAGGCAAAGATGAAACTGAGGGCTCCACCAACCCTGGTAAGCCAACACTTTTGAGATCAGTCAATAAATGCTTCTGGTATTGACTTATATGCTGCCCCTGTCTTCATGTTGTTGCTGGACATATATTTTTTAAAATGTGTGTAGGTCACCTAAATCATCAGAAAAATTGCCCCCCCTGAGAATTTTTTCAGGAGCCGCCACTGGAATGGAGAGACGCATTAGACACCATGTAATTAACCAACAGAGGGAAATCACAACATCTACAATGGTGCAATCATATGGACTAATAATAAAATGTGTACAGGACAAAGACCTAGTATTGTCAAAGAAAAGAGGTTGAGAGAAAGCATTGATAAAAGGTCATCACTTAATTAGTACGATTATAATAGTAGTTACTACGTTTTAAAGAAAGGCAAGGACAATCAAAGGAAACCTGGAAATTAAGATTCAAAGGTCGGGTGGCACAGACTGTGAGTGAGAAAGTGCCTAATGTTGTCGGAGGATGACACCGAGTGGGTCGCTCCGGAACTGCGACCCCCTCCTGTAACATATCATGGCCTATTGCACAATGGATAGTGTGTGATTGACAGTCAGTGAGTGTGACAGTAAGTATGTGTGTAACAGTGAGTGAGTGTGTGTGTGTGTGTGGGGATACAAACTCTGTGCTCAGCCCATCAGGCTAATGGGTAGTGGCCATCTAGCCTGAATCTCTCCCCACACAGCCCTAATATAGGCTGGCATGCCTTTACACAACCGCCTGGCATTCTTTTATACAACTCACTGCCTACTGCTCAGCATGTCCCTATAGTGGAGACAATGGAGGGGACCTCTCTTCCTCTGGCTCTCTTTCCTCTTTCACAATGTTCTCCCTCCTATCTCTCTCAGTTCAATCACTGTATTTATAATTAATTTATTGGCCTTTAGATGTCTTGTGTCTTTCAAGCACTGGTCTAAAAAAAAAAAGATCGCAAAAATATGCAGTACAAAAATAACCCAATAAGCATATCCAATGACAAAGAGCTTGGATCCAATGAGAATGGGCTTTCATCTTAATTTGGCATTTGGGCATACCAAGTCTAAAAAAAGGCTTACCTACAGTAAGCTTACAAAGTTTGCTTGTGAGATAGTACTACAGTACTCTATGTACCCTATATAATTAAGGCTATTCTGTTCATGTCAATGAAAAAAAGACTGTGGGCTTCAGAATTGTGTATATTCTGTGATCATGTGGTGTGAGTAGTGTACAAGCAAACAGCAAGGGGCTCTACTATATCAGGGCTACAGTCTAGGACCATCACCATGGCAACCTCCAAGGGCCTTTCCTTATGCTCTGCTGCCCATTGCAACGTGATGAGAACAAGTACATTTGAAGGAAATGGAACAAAGCAATCATACACATAGAACAAAGCAATCATACACATAGTACACTGTAAATAGAAACATAGAACCAGAAAAAATTAATAATAATAATAATATTTAAAAAAAATAAACAGGACCAGAATGACAAAGAACATTATTATTTTTCCTACATCAGCATATCATCTTGGAATATCAGGCTTTAATTATATTTATCCTATTTAAAATAAATAGGACAAGATGTTCCCCAAGGCTACAGAGTCCTTTTTGCAGCTGTCAAAATTGCAATAAATTGGCACGGTGAAATAGCTAAACATGAGTAAACAACCTCAAGGGGAACCTCTAGCAGGGAAGCGCAGGGGCAGTGCGTGTGACTGTGCAACCTCATGCACGGAGACTATCACAGAGAGACGGGTTCATGATACTCTCTGGAGGATGGGAGCTGGCCTTTTAACATGTCTGCTCTGCAGCTCCTAGGTTATAACCTCACTCTGCTCTATGCTACACTGTGCAAACCTTGAGTTCATTCATTGAGTTCAAAAGCATAGAAGTTGAATAGTTGAAAGTGCAGTTGATTTTAGAATGAATTCTCAAGTGGTGAAAGCTTCCAGCTTCAGAAGGGTTAAGACAGGATGATAAAACGTTTATTTTCTCTGTTTCATGGAGAAACTAATACTCACATACACGTGTAAGTGGATCACATTGCTACTTAACTTGGATTGGAAGTCATTTTACAATCATTTAAAGCTGCCATTAAGAGCATGCTAACAGAGATCCTGCCACTTACATTGTTTTGCAGTCAACAATGATAATGCTAAGTAGCTGAGTAAACAAATCCAACGCTATAGGTTACTGAATCTCCGCAGCCATAGTCAGCTTTCTGTATCCATAAGATGACATACATTTACTATCTGGGTGAACTATCCCTTGAATCATTTATACAGGACTCGCTCCTATTGCTGAGACCACTGAGACCCCACCTTCCAAATGCTTATTTATTTCCTGACATAGCTTATTGTTCAAATATGAATGAGTGAACTTTCTGTTCTCCTTTGTGTGTCAATTCTTCACAAATGATCACTTTCACACCCAAACACTGCTGTCCCCTCAAAAATCTATTGGCCTCCAGTCTGTTGCTGGCATCTGCTAACTGCTACACTCTTCCACATTTTTTGCCATCCTTTCCATTGCTCACAATGCCCCTTTCTTGTTGGAGTTTCTCACTATTCAAACGAAGAGAGGCTCTCAGAATCTGGCTAAATGCTACCATTGATTCCGAAACATAAAGTTGGGTGTCTTTTCTCTCATTCTTGTCTCCTCTGCTGGAGCCAGTATAGCACGCCGCCACAGCCTCCGCACAGTCATGGGAAGAAAACTGATTAATGAGTGGAAACCATAGCAACACTTCCACAGTGCTGCTAGCATGACACTGGCTCCAGGCTCCCTTTTACATAATCTATGTTCAGAACAAGATAGTAGAAACTCAATGATCTACTGCATTCCTCCCATCGCAGCCCTAGCAGTTCAACCCTAGCCCGTGGGTGAATCTATTAAAACTAGGTAAGAGCAATGAGAATATGTAAAGATCAGCACAGTTATGAGTAAAATATACAAGCACAGCACCCAACTTTACAGGTTCCTCCTGCTCCTGAAAAGAGGCGAATCCTTAAAGAACTGTATGGAGTCTATCGAAGTCATGACACCATAAGCGTCCTCCGATGCTTAAAAAGTTACAGGTGCAAACTGTCACCGCAATTAAGACCACATTTTATGGCCTACCCTTTGTAATCCCCAAATCAATAAAGATCGCCAAGCTACCATTTGGGTTAACAAATAAAACAAGTCAACCAAGAATTGTCTGTCAATTATACAAGGTCATACACTACCAAGGCCAACCAAAATGTGTTCCATATCAGCTCTGAGGCCCCCCTCCTATTTCTTTCCTAAAAGCTGTTTGGGCCCTTGGTCGCAGAAATGTGCCTCTTTTCATGAGAAATGGTTGAAATATGCCCAAATATTGGGGTGACATGTCAGACTAGTGATACTGCTTTTAATGCTGTTGTCTGTTGATAATAATATATGCCATTTACCAGACGCTTTTATCCAAAGCAAATTACAGTCATGCATGCATACATTTTACGTATGGGTGGTCCCGGGATTTGAACCCATTAACCTGGCGTTACAAGCTCCATGTTCTACCAACTGAGCCACAAAGGACACCGATAATCTTAGGAGAACACCTGGAATTCTCATCTCGTAGGATATACAGAAGGCTTTATTTACATAATAATAAGCAGGTTGACATTTTTGGGGCTGAATTATGTTCTGTAGCAATTAATTACTGTCGTTTTCACGTTGTTTCACAGTAGCCTAGTTTGGTAGGCCTAATTTCTTTCTAACTTCATAGTAATAGATGAGCAGATATGTGACTCTACACCTGCAGCCTCATGCAGGTACAGATTACTTTTCCAAAAATATCCATATTACTTAATTAGTAGTCATCCTTCATTAGACATCTGACTGACTAGAAAAAAAGAATGACATCAGTGAGTTCATGCAGTTGGACTGATGATTACGTCATATATCCTACCATTGCTGCTTCTGCACAAGCATGTGATTTGTAACGTAAAGGGAACATAACAGGTGTTCGTATACTATAGGTATAGAGCTACAGCAGTTAACCAGTGTTCAAGTACATCTGAAGATAGGATAATCGTGACCGTAAAGAGGAAAACCAATATATTGATTGATTAGAATTGACCAGGATAAGGGTGTCTTGATTGCATTTCGAGTTGTGAGAGCGTCAATCTATGTCACTAATTCCGAGGCACAATATCTGTCACAGAAACATATATTTTTCTTTCCCATGTAAGCATTTCTTATATTGTAAAATTATAATAAATAGTACCAGTCACCTGCATACCCTGTAGTCTTGTTTAGTATTTTTTCCACACAAACACATTATATAATTGGAAATACTTATTGTGCAATATAGAATCATGTAGTGTATCCTAGCGATCTAAGAACGGTAAAATGGTACCTAAATCTACTTACCACTGGTTGTTTATCTTTCCCTTGACTTTTTATTTATTTTTACTTCCTCTCGTTGGCTGTATTATTTGCCAGCTATTTAGACATCACGCATGGAATAGATCTAGATCGAAGGCGTTGCTGCGCGCTACCATCATTACCGATGCATTATCAAAGTCAAGGGAATGGACGACGACGCTGAAATCTGGATTCCCTTATGTCTGCATGTGTGTTTCCTTGGCAGCGTCGGCTTTCCTCCGCGAACGCGAACGCTCTGCAGCAGCGAAACCACGGCGCATGCGTATATGGGCTCACACAGACCACCACCCTGTGTTTCCAAGATGCCCAGACCCCACAGAACCGAAAAACCAATTTAAGACACAAAAAATGACATACATGCGTTCTCTGTCAAACAACAAACAGCAGACGCATAATATAATGACATACTGTAGCTGTGACAATATGGCTTCATCCAATATGCATAGGCCAGGCTATGTGATAATCGCATGTTCCATGCATTAGGGTCGGGGGCAGTACTAGTGTGCTATGCTGTGGAATCTGTGGGAATACAAGGGGATCTTATTGTCGGGGGTGAGAAGTGTGTGTGTGTGTGTGTCACACGATTCAAGCTTATTAAAGTGGAAAGAAGCCTCTCCATTCATAACTTGGTGCAGAATTAACCAGAAGCTTGGATGAACATTCAAAGACTTTCTCTTGCATTCACTCTACATCTCACCCACTAATGACAATTAAAAGGGTAAAAAGTCATAAATATTGATGTATATCAACAATGGCTCTTACAGTAATACATATACAGTTCTTTATATGAGCAATAGGATCATACGTGGTATTGTAATATACTGTGGTTATACGTGGTATTGTAAGAGGCTGAATGCACATTTTTACCATTCAATCTTTAAACAAAAGTATTCTGATGAAAGGTCAGCGGTGTTTCAACATGGTTTATTCTTGATATCTAATGCTAATAAGGTGACCTTTGAAATGTTTTAGGTCTTTGTTGCTGCATGCATAATATAGTTTATAGTAAAGGGCAAACCAACCATATACCCAAGACTAATGATGGAACTTGGAAGACAATATTTATTAAAATATTGTACATCTAAAATCCACTACAATAATAGTATGTGCATGATCATTTACACTGTGTCAGTACCGGACAATCATCTGTTGGTGCATCATGATATGAACATCACCACAAAATAAGAAAATCAAATGGGTAATCTAAGAAAATGTTGTAACTTCATTATTTATATTACATGTTTCAATTTGTAAGTCGCTCTGGATAAGAGCGTCTGCTAAATGACGTAAATGTAAATGTAAATGTTAGAACTGCGAAAAAGTATTAATCTGTCAGAAATATTAACCAAAATAGTAACAGTCCTCTGGGAATGAGGAGTGAAACATCTCCTTGTCTGTTTCCCCTTCAAGTGCTATATTAATATCTGTAACTTGAATCTCTCAGACAGGCAGAAAAAGAACACCTTCTAGTAAGAAATTAAATGTTTATGTGTTGTCCTGTATATTCCCACATGGTGGCACTGTGGCTCTATGATTAGAGAGATACATCAGGTAGTTTTCCTGTAAAGCCATCTGTGACCTCTCACAGCCCTGTTATGAGAGATGCAAACAGTAGTGCAGTTAATGCACATTTCATTACAATTACCACACTGAGTATGCACTTATTACTCACTAAATGTAATGCAAATGTCAAAGTTTGACACATACAGTATCAATGTCTTTAGTCATATTGTACAGCATTGTACACTATTTCATATCTCATATTTACAGGTTCAGGCAGGGAGACATTGAGTACATCTCCTGTGTTTGAATAGGGAGTGGAGGTGGAAAATCCAAGCAGTTACATGAAGCAACGGCTTTGTCACCACAATGTTTTGTATGTAGAGACAGAGCCAGGAGGGGAAAGACAGGAGGCCAACTAGCTAGTTCAGACACAGCTGACATGCTCAGTGGGGGTGGGAGAGACACTGGCCAACTTCTCTAGCATCCCAGATCTGTTTTCCTCTCTCTCCAACCTCATTCTGCCTTTAATATTCCCATTGTGGCTGTTACAGTTACAGTCGTTGGCATCTTTCCTGCAGAGTCTAGGGGTGACGGCATAAACAGGAAAGACAGGGTTGGCTGGGGTGCTCTTGGCTGGTGGGCTGTGGTAGATACATTGTAGGTAGCGGTGGAAGGCCTGTCTGTAGGTCCTGTTAAATAGAGTGTAGACCAATGGGTTGACACCAGAGGAGACATATCCCACCCAAACAAAGACCTTTAGGAGCACTGCCAACACAGGCTTATTGCACAGGCTTATTATCGAGTCCTCACACAACACACTCAGCACGTTGGTGATGAAGAATGGACACCACATAATCAGGAAGAGGAAAAACACCACACCCAGGACCATGGAAGCTCTCCTCTCATTTTTGATTGATTGAGCCATGCCAGGTCTCCCGCCAGGTCCCCCTGGCTCCTGCCTCCCTGCTGGAGAGATGGGTTGCAAGGAGGCTTGAGAGACGGAAATATTGGAGGCAGCAATAGCTGGCAAGGCCTCATGACTAGGGTCCTGTTTGAGGAGGCTAAGGCTGTCCCCTGCGGGGGGCCTTATGGTGATCCTGAGTAAGGCAGGCCGGTTGATCGAAACCTCGCCTCCATGCAGGTAATCAGAGGCTTGGCACTGCAGCACCCGCACAGTCAAACAGTAGCTGATCACCATGATGACCAGAGGGACGAAGAAGGCTACGAAGGAGCCCACCAGGACGAAGCTGTGCTCGTTCAGTACACAGGTCCCATTGACAAACACCTTCCCCTCATCATACAGGCCAATCACAGGGATGGGCATGGAGATCACTGTCAGAGAGAGAGACGGACGGGACAGGACAATGAATATCACATTTAAACCAATGCACAAACACAGCTACATCTATCTTTAACATCATATTATTAGATTAGAGGAGGGGATCATAGTGATTAAAATTGACCACCAGAGGCTTTCAAGGAAGGACACGAAGGCGGAGAAAATGTGAGGTTTTTAGATAAAGTCGACAAGCTAACAGGTTGACTGGCTATCAGATTTCTGCAGAACCAAAAAGCCTTGAGCCATAAGACCATAATAGCCTGTCCTGTCGTCCCCGTATAGAGCATCTCTCAGGGTGAAGATGCCATAAGGCTCTCATTAAGAGCCCCAGGAGATGGGAGAGAAAAGTATTCCTTCTTGACAGATAGTAGAAAAAAGCACTAATGTTCTTTCTTCAAAGGCCAAAACAGAAATAATGTTTCAAAGTAACACACTATCTCTCTAGACATACGCACACACAGATCTGTTTTTTTATATTTTTATATTTACAGTAACTATGTTAGCAGGAACTCACCTATAGAGATGGTCCAGACGAGGGCGATCTTAGCCTTGGCCTTGGAGAGGGAGTTGGAGCGGCTGTGTTGGATGGGGTTACAGATGCCCACATAGCGGTCCAGTGAAATGGCACACAGGTGCATGATGGATGCTGTGGAGAACAGCACGTCTAGGTAGATCCAGATGGGACAAAGGGGTCTGGGGAAGGGCCACAGGTAGTCTGAAGAATGGACGGGCACAGTTCACCAAGAATTACTGATATTTCATTATCAAATCGGAACACCTACTTTGTGACCATGCAAACAAATCCAAAGTAATTTTTCAGTCTCATACAGTATATCATCAAATAGACTGCTATGATGTTACTAGAAAAATACCTGATCAAAGCCTTTAAGCCTTCATGGCATGAAAGTAAGAGGGAAGAGTTTCTCTTGCTGTTACCCAGTTGCACAAACCCATTTGATCTAAAATAAACACATTATTTAAAGCTGCTCAGAGTAATAGGGCTAACTGAAATAAGGAAATTGTATGGGAACTGGGAAGGGGATAATCTCACATTGGTGTGTCAGGGGTTCCCTTACAAAAAAACACATGTCAAATTTGCATTTTCACATGTAAAAATCGCATTTTAATACTTGAAATCGCATTTTCACATGTGAAATAACTGTTTTCACATGTTGAGCTTAAATGTAGTGCAGTTTCATATATGACATTTGCGGTTACTATGTTAAAAACTTTCACATGTAAAAAACATTCACATGTGAAAATCTCACTTTCACATGCGGAATTGCATTTTCACATGTGAAAAACAGTCACATGTGAAAATCACATTTGCTATTTCACAAGTAAAAAAACTACAATCGCATGTAAATATTTAATTTGCAATTCCACATTTTCTATTTTCATTGTTTTTCACAACTTGCAATTCCACATCCAATCTAATTTGCAGTTTCACATGTAAGAAAACTCCACATTTACTCCAATATTTGTAAAGAAAGTCAATGTAAACAAACACGGTATAGCCTAAAAACATGGTTAATGCTATAATTGGGAGAACATAGATGGTCAGTCCTTGCATCCATAGCGTAGTCTATGGATTTGAGAGTGGTTGCATTTCTCCAGCCTCATCCCTCAGCTTTTTACAGAAACTGTGGTGGGAGGAACACTTTTCGTTCTTAATTGTTAATTTTGTGCCATTAATATCAAGTAAAACTTCGAAATCGAGAATACAATTCTTAGTATTGAAAACAAAAAGAATCATATTGAAAGCAAAAAACATAAACCCCAAAGTATTGATAGCAAAACAAAATGTTGCAAGGAAATAATGTTTAAATGCAAGAGAAAATTCATTGTAAATGGATGCAATTTTTGATAACGTAAAACGCCTCCCTCTTTCCTGCAATTTTCACTATTTGGTTATGTTATCCTAGCCTTTGCTGCCTTTTTTCTAGTTGCACCCTGCATCCGACTGCGGGTTTGCCTCTGAAGCTAAGGAGGGTCGGTCCCCTGAATGGGAATTTTTTATAAAATTGAAGCTCACTTACTGCATTTCTACACAATTTAAAAATTGCAATTTGGAGTACAGCAAAACAAGCAAAATGGACTCCAGCCATTATCACCTTGTTGCTGTAGCTTCATTCACCTCAGTCAATATTTAACATTCCACAAACACATGAATGTGCTGCTACACACTAGCTCAGCCCGGGAATAAAACTCTAGTTTAGTTTCCTGTCAAGTCAAACAGCAGTTATCTAGCCAAAGCTATCTACTACAGCCATCTTTACCTCTGCACTGTTTTGAGAAAAAGTTGCGTTGATGCGTGCTCCATAAAGCCAGCCAGCCATACAAACACTTGCCTCCCGCTCCCAGGCGTCCGCATGGTCCTAAAGTCAGCCCGATTACCGCTAAACTGCATTTGCCTTTTAATCAGGATTGGAATGATTTCAGTAGCCTATTTTAAAATTGATGGTGTTGAGCTAGGGCATACCCTGCCATACCCAATTGACGCCCCTGCCTCATAGTAAAGCCTCTTATCCCTAGCTGCTTTCAAGAGATCATTATCCAGAGGGCAAACAAACACTGCTTTGCAATTCTAAAAGAGCTCAACCTACCACCTACCATAGAGAATGTTAATCAGTGAGACCGGCATGACGAGAAAGCCCACGAGCATGTCTGCCACAGCCAGGGAGCGCAGGAAGAAGCTGGTGGCATTCTGCAGCTTCCTCTCCAGAGACACAGCTAAGATGAGCAGGATGTTGCCCGCCACAGTGAAGAAGATGACCACTAAGATGAGCAGGGCAGGCCAGTTCTTCTCCTTGCCAGGTGTCTCTGGTCTGGAGTCAGACTGATTCCATTCCATGGGGAAGCTCAGATGAATGAGAATGGTAGTGCTCTCTGGCAGAGTCATCCTGTCACTGAGGGAGGGTGGAGCCAGCCTGGACCCTCCAATCAGGGCTGCTGCTGTGCTCAGCCATCACCTGTGTTCCAAGGCAGTGCTATGGAGCCCAACAAACGTTTCACTTCCTGGGATGTCAATTATAGACCGAAGGTTTAGTTCTTCGTGTCCTTGGAAAACTCTTGGATGTTCCGGTTATTTATTAGGATTATTTTAAACCACATCTGCAAAAGAAACCGAAACAGTTCTGAGTTAGTCACGTTTCTGTAAACACATTGAGTTTTTTCCATTGTTTGCTTTTTCCCCCCAGGGCAATACTAGTATGCTATTTTATTTCTTCAAATGACGTATTACAAGAAATTAAGTGCTATTTGCATGTGCACATCTTACAGAGGATAGCTTTAGAGCAGACGGCAATAGGGGTGATTCTCTAATTGCTCTGGTTTAAATCCACTGTTTCTGCCAGATGGGCTGGATGCTCTGGGCTCTCTACTGGTGCCAAAGAGGATGTGCAATGAGTGACCATGGGACATGGATCCGGTTCTGATCCACTGAGTCAAGGAACAGCTGAACTTCTACAGAAATCATGCAGTCTCACTAAAAACAGCAGCGAGGGCAACCCTCACTGGGGTGACCCTCACATGTCTGTCTCTGGCCCTCACATGTCTGTCTCTGGCCCTCACATGTCTGTCTCTGGCCCTCACATGTCTGTCTCTGTTAGTCGAGTAGAATGGAATAGAATCAATAGAGCATTGGATGCCTCATTTAAACACGCAAAAGTTCAAGAATAAACAACACGATAAGGCAGCTTATGCAGAGAAGATTACTAAACTCTGCAAATAAATGATAGACTTGATAAAGCACTTGGCTATTGAAGAAGACCCCAGATGGTATTGCATGTTGTTCTTCTGTAAGAACATCCAAGTGCTGATGTGTATCACGTCTGTCTATGTGCCACATCGGGAGTCTATGCTGTATCTACAGAATGATAGCCAGATTACAAGGCACTACCACTGTAAGAACATAAATATGTCACACCATGCCGTGCTAAAATCCCAAACAATGTCAATGTATTATCCTTCAAAGGGGCAAAATTAATAGTGAATACTGTGGCAGTGGTAAATGAACAGAATACCAGTAATGTAACATATAAAGATTAAAGAGGAAGACAAATTAGAGATAGTCTGAGTTGATTTTAGTACCTGGCTGTCTTCATTCCTCCGGCAAACAGTGATTCAACACTTGAAAAGAATATTTTTTTGCCACCTTTAATTTGTCCACGGAACACCAAGCTATATGAACTCCCTGGGGGAGTGAAGGAAATTGTAATGTTTCAAAATGCATGCACTGACGATGTCTGTAGGACAGCTGGCATTACCTTTGTACAGATGTAGGATCTTAATTTGAGCCAGTTTGCTACAGCAAGAAAATAATCCTGCAGCAACAGGATATGTGAGTTATTATGTAGATTATAATTAATGGACATTTTTGTAGGGGTTGAAACATTTCATTAGGGCAAATCAAGTCTGGAATTTCAAAGTAGAAATAACAAACTTTTTTTTAAGAAGCCTTTTTAAAACTCAAATACACTACAAGTTTGCATTTCCTGCTGTGCATTAAAATTCTCAGCAACAAAAGAGTGATCAAATTAAGATCCTACATCTGTATGTGTTCCTCCATGTACAGAATCTGTGTTATATATTTATGTGTTCTACACAGTGCCTTCGGAAAGTATTCAAACCCCTAGACTTTTTCCACATTTTGTTACGTTACAGCCGTATTCTAAAATGGATTAAAGAAATAAAAATCCTCAGCAATCTACATACAATATTCCATAATGATAAAGCGAAAACAGGTTTTTAGAAATTTTAGCAAATTTAGACCCTTTGCTATGAGACTCGAAATTGAGATCAGGTGCATCCTGTTTCCATTGATCATCCTTGAGATGTTTCTACAACTTGATTGGAGTCCACCTGTGGTAAATGTGATTGATTGGACATGATTTGGAAAGGCACACACCTGTCTATATAAGGTCCCACGGTTTACAGTGCATGTCAGAGCAAAAACCAAGCCATGATGTCGAAGGAATTGTCCGTAGAGCTCCGAGACAGAAATGTGTCGAGGCACAGATCAGGGGAAGGGTACCAAAAAATGTCTGCAGCATTGAAGGTCCCCAAGAACACAGTGGCCTCCATCATTCTTAAATGGAAGAACTTTGGAACCACCAAGACTCTTCCTAGAGCTGGCCGCCTGGCCAAACTGAGCAATCAGGGGAGAAGGGCCTTGGTCAGGGAGGTGACCAAGAACCTGATGGTCACTCTGACAGAGGTCTAGAGTTCCTCTGTGGAGATGAGAGAACCTTCCAGAAGCACAACCATCTCTGCAGCACTCCACCAATCAGGCCTTTATGATAGAGTGGCCAGACGGAAGCCACTCCTCAGTAAAAGGCACATGACAGCCTGCTTGGAGTTTGTCAAAAGGCACCTAAAGACTCTCAGAACATGAGAAACGAGATTCTCTGGTCTGATGAAACCAAGATGAAACTCTTTGGCCTGAATGCCAAGGGACACGTCTGGAGGAAACCTGGCACCATCCCTATGGTGAAGCATTGTGGTGGCAGCATCATGCTGTATGGATGTTTTTCAACGGCAGGGACTGGGAGACTAGTCAGGATTGAGGCAAAGATGAACGGAGCAAAGTACAGAGAGATCATTGATGAAAACCTGCTCCAGAGCGTTCAGGACCTCAGATTGGGGCGAAGGTTCACCTTCCAACAGGACAATGACCCTAAGCACACAGCAAAGACAACGCAGGAGTGGCTTCGGGAGAAGTCTCAGAATTGAGCCACACAGGATACATTATAACACTACTAATATGGTAGCTTAATTACTTTAAATACATTTTACTATTGTGCCACCAGAAGTAGTAGTAACACCAATGATACATTTTAGGTAAATGAGGATTTTCTGAAATGGAGGCCAGATTCTCAAATCTTAGGTCATTAACCGCCTAAAAATTATTTACATGCATAATTACACCGACAGAAAATACACTTAGCGACAGAATATGGACCCGAAATGTATTAAATATGCAAAACATTTTAAAAAAAATCTTTACCATTACAAATGTAGACATAGAGGACAGAGATATAATTTGGGATGCTTTTAAGGCTTATATTGGAGGAATTGGTAGAAGTTAAATCAAAGTTAGAAATAAAAATGTAAGTAACATTTAAATAAATCACTATTTTAGAAAAGCCCATAAAAAAATATTTACACTGTAAAGAAGAAAATAACATTTCTGAATTTAAGCAGGAATATCTTATTTTACTTTTGAAGAGAGCCAACAACTACAGATTAAACTCAAATAAAGCATACAATTTAATGGCAAATAAACCTGGTAAATATCTAGCAGCCCTCACAAAACGAATACACGCCAAACTAGCTATAATTTTAAAAGATAAAGATACAAATGCGTTAATTAGAAACAACGCAATTAATGTCTGTTTTAAAAGTTTCTATGAAAATCTATATAAATCATCATTAAACAACAGTTTAACTGATCCTACAGCCTTCTTAGACTCAACAACCCTGAAGCAATTATCAGCAGACAAAAAAGAATCACTAAAAACCGAGATCACCCAAAAAGAAATATTAGACACTCTTAAAACATTCGCTCAGAGAAAAGCACCAGGATTGGATGGCTTTCCCATAGAATTCTATTTAACATTTTGGGACAAAGTAGCACCCCTATTTACACAAATGACAACACATGTCACTCAATTCAGTACTTCCTAGTTCCATGTATCAAACAGTTATTTCAGTTATATTAAAACCAGGAAAATCTGGAGAGTCCCCTGCTGATTACAGACCCTAAGGTTAATAAATTGTGACATTAAATTAATAACAAAGCTCATAAGCAATAGAATGGCAAAAGTCTTACTAGACTTGACACATATCAATCAAACAGGGTTTATTAAAAATAGACACTTACAAACAAATACAAGAACGTTTCAGTTTAATACAATACGCGAAAAACCAAGATATACAATTGAAGTCGGAAGTTTACATACACCTTAGCCAAATACATTTAAACTCTGTTTTTCACAATTCCTGCCTTTTAATCCTAGTAAAAATTCCCTGTCTTAGGTCAGTTAGGATCATCACTTTATTTTAAGAATGTGAAATGTCAGAATAATAGTAGAGAGAATGATTTATTTCAGCTTTTATTTCTTTCATCACATTCCCAGTGGGTCAGAAGTTTACATACACTCAATTAGTATTTGGTAGCATTGCCTTAAAATTGTTTAACTTGAGTGAAACGTTTTGGGTAGCCTTCCACAAGCTTCCCACAATAATATGGGTGAATTTTGGCCCATTCCTCCTGACAGAGCTGGTGTAACTGAGTCAGGTTTGTAGGCCTCCTTGCTCGCACACGTTTTTTCAGTTCTGCCCACAAATTGTCTATAGGATTGAGGTCAGGGCTTTGTGATGGCCACTCCACCTTGACTTTGTTGTCCTTAAGCCATTTTGCCACAACTTTGGAAGTATGCTTGGGGTCATTGTCCATTTGGAAGACCCATTTGCGACCAAGCTTTAACTTCCTGACTGGTATTGAGATGTTGCTTCAATATATCCACATAATTTTCCTTCCTCATGATGCCATCTATTTTGTGAAGTGCACCAGTCCCTCCTGCAGCAAAGCACCCCCACAGCATGATGTTGCCACCCCCGTGCTTCACGGTTGGGATGGTGGTCTTCCGCTTGCAAGGACCCCCTTTTTCCTCCAAACATAACGATGGTCATTACGGCCAAACAATTCTATTTTTGTTTCATCAGACCAGAGGACATTTCTCCAAAAAGTATGATCTTTGTCCCCATGTTTAGTTGCAAACCGTAGTCTGGCTTTTTTATGGTGGTTTTGGAGCAGTGGCCTCTTCCTTGCTGAGCGGCCTTTCAGGTTATGTCGATATAGGACTTGTTTTACTGTGGATATAGATACTTTTGTACCTGTTTCCTCCAGCATTTCACAAGGTCCTTTACTGTTGTTCTGGGATTGATTTGCACTTTTCGCACCAAAGTACGTTCATCTCTAGGAGACAGAACGCGTCTCGTTCCTGAGCGGTATGACGGCTGCATGGTCCCATGGTGTTTATACTTGCGTACTATTGTTTGTACAGATGAACGTGGTACCTTCAGGCGTTTGGAAATTGCTCCCAAGGATGAACCAGACTTGTGGAGGTCTACACTTTTTTTTCTGAGGTCTTGGCTGATTTATTTTGATTTTCCCATGATGTCAAGCAAAGAGGCACTGAGTTTGAAGGTAGGCCTTGAAATACATCCACAGGTACACCTCCAATTGACTCAAATTATGTCAATTAGCCTATCAGAAGCTTCTAAAGCCATGACATCATTTTCTGGAATTTTCCAAGCTGTTTAAAGACACAGTCAACTTAGTGTATGTAAACTTCTGACCCACTGGAATTGTGATACAGTGAATTATAAATGAAATAATCTGTATGTAAACAATTGTTGGAAAAATTACTTGTGTCATGCACAAAGTAGATGTCCTAACCGACTTGCCAAAACTATAGTTTGTTAACAAGAAATGTGTGGAGTGGTTGAAAAACAAGTTTTAATCCAACCTAAATGTATGTAAATTTCCGACTTCAACTGTAGATTGATCAATAATGGCTGTTAATGCCGAAAAGGCTTTTGACCATCTTGAATGGCCTTTTCCATTCAAAACTTTAGAAGCTTTCAACTTTCCAGCTGAAATAATACATTTAATACAAATATTAGATAAATGTCCTAAAGCAAAAATATACACAAATAATACATTATCTGATGAAATTGCTTTAGAAAGGGCCACAAGACAAGGATGTCCTCTCTCCCCCTCCTGTTTGCACTGGCAATTGAACCGCTTGTAGACAGGACCCAAACGTAACAGGTATCAGTATTGGTAAACATGAATATAAACTAAAATGATTTGCAGATGATCCCCTGATATACCTAACCAATATTGAATTGCTAAAAATATATTTTCTGAATACTCTCAGGACATAACATTTACGTGGAAAGAAATGAAATCATGACAATAGGAAAAATCTACAGCAATCCGTTAAGTGGACCACAAAAAATATAAAATACTTAGGATACTTAATAAGTGACAACAAACAAATATATAAAGATAACTTTATCCCATTACTCAACAATATGAAAGCAGATCTAATTAAATTGAACAATGTTCCAAGAAACCTTACAGGTAGAATAAACCTCTTCAGAATGGCATAGCTCCCAAAGTTTTTAATACCAATTACCCCACCGAAGACATTATTTAAAAAAGTATACTTAGTTATAACAGACTTTACATGGGCAAATAAAACTCATAGAATAAAAAGGAAAGTTTTACATCTTTCTAAGTCTGAGGGTGGTTTTAACCTTCCAGACTTGGAATTGTATCAACTCGCCATGCAGGGCTTTTACTTGTGACATGTAGTTAAATGCACTAAAGAAGATGTAAATGTACTTTTAATGTGTCTGAATATTTCAAGACATGGCATATGAGGGTGCAGTGAGATACCCAATGGGTTGGATGATACTTTTCTCTTCAGTCATCTAAAAAAAATGTATACTTAAAAACTGGAAATCAACCAATCCTCCATTGTTAACACAATAGAGCCCCACATTGGAGGTGTCATAATACCCATAAAACCTAGCAGTCAAACAGGTAAACGTTTCCAATAGTTTTGCCACCATATATTCTTCCCAAAGGGGATTTTAGAAACATTTAAAATAAGGGCTGTGTTTGGTGTAGGCTTACCCTGGCGTGACATTTTGATAACCATGTACACTACCAGTCAAAGGTTTTAGAACACCTACTCATTCAAGGGTTTTTCTTTATTTGTACTATTTTCTACATTGTAGAATAATAGTGAAGACATCAAAACTATGAAATAACACATATGGAATCATGTAGTAACCAAAAAAGTGTTAAACAAATCAAAATATATTTTATATTTGAGATTCTTTAAATAGCCACCCATTGCCTTGATGACAGCTTTGCACACTCTTGGCATTCTCTCAACCAGCTTCATGAGGTAGTTTTGATGTCTTCACTATTATTCTACAATGTAGAAAATCGTTTTAAAAAAATAAAGAAAACCCCTTGAATGAGTAGGTGTTCTAAAACTTTTGACCGGTGGTGTACATCTCTCTCAGGCAAGGTGACTTTTATCAATATATATTATCTATTTACTCTCAGATTCGAAAATGCTAATTAGCTTCAAAATCGACATCATGCAAAACTACAAATCCCTGCAAGCTCCTGCACATCATCTCTAGCTGACAACAGGCATTTTGTCAATTTAAAAGTTGCACAAGACTGTTCACAGAATTGTCCATTTAAAGAAATGTAGCCAAATTATTCACTACTACATTTAGCTAACATTCGATAGTTAATCCAGAGATTCTTACCTTTGCCTCGATTCGGCAGTCTAGTCCAGATCATCATGGCCTTTGTAGCTCTTTATGATAGCCACATTAGTAGCTAATTAGCATTTCATATTTCGGGGGTAAATACAGGTGAATATATTGATAAAAGTCACCTTGTCCTAGAGAGATTTACACGGTTATCAAAACCTCACACCAGGCTAAGCCTACACGAAACACATCCCTTATTTGAAGTGTTTCTAAAATCCACTATGAGAAAAATAAATGGTGGAAAAACGATTGGAACCATTTCCCTGTTTGACCGCTAGGTTTTATGGGTATTATAACTCATACTGTCGTACTCTATAGAAAGGTCAAATTCTTTATTATCTAAATGTTGAAAGTGCGTGGGCGAAGGAGAGAAACAAAATGGTGCAGTTTGAGGCCATGTGGCGGAGAGTGATGCGGGCGCTGGAGATTGGGGTGTGAGCAGGTGACTCTGGGCAGGGGTGATTTTGTGGATGTTTGTGTGCATCTGTATGTTGTTGTTTGTATGTGTATGTTTTGTATTGTTAAAAAAATAATAGTAAATCAAATCGTACAAAATAATAACAATGACTAAAGTGATATGAATAATAATTTTGCTCACAACGTAAATTCCCTTCATTTAATTTGAGTAACAAAACCAAACCAAATTATCAAAGCAATCTTCAAATGTATGACATATTAAAAGGGTGTGATTAGGTAATAATTTTCTTGAATATAGACCCCTCCCCCGATAACAGTTTGCCACTGGAGGGAATGCTCAAGGTCATTGTACAGTGTATATTTGTAATGAGTGATTTTTAAGGTACTAACACCAATGACATAAAACTAAGGGACACATATTATATTTGTAAACTAAATTGGTATTTTAGTAACCTTCTTTGTTTTTATTGTTCTATGCACTATATTACTTTCTAGCATTCTAAATAATAGATATCTATCTCAAACTCCCCAAAACATGTCACTACACCTCTACTGGGTCACTACTGGGGCAAGCCAATTTGCTTACCCTAAGTACTTTAAACAATGTATAAGCATAACATTTTGCACTATAAATGACTTGCATTATGTTTTATCATTGATAAACAGTTCAATATGAACAAAAACATATATGTGTAACTTTTTGTAATTTTAAAGTGTTTTTCATGGGTGCAAAGGCGAGGGACGCAAATGCCACCGTAATTCAAGAACGACCCTGTTAGTTTCCTGAGATTTCCCAAATTAGATCAATTTTGTTACCATCTCTGACATAAACTTTCAGAGATGGGTCGGTTCGCACAGGCAATTTTAAAAAGCACTATAGAAATTGTAGTAAGAATTAGAAACGCATGGAATTTGGTTGTTAATGTGTCCCTTTGGCATTTGTCTGAAACATGCATTTACTGTACAGTATAACATTGAAGAAGCAACATGTGTCCCTCACATTGAACCTCCCTTGAACTCAGAGGCAAGAATATAAACACACTATACTTGAGGTTTCCAGCTGCTGTACTTGAAACAGATAATGGTAATCCCTCATGAGCATCTGACCAAATTATGTGAGATTTTAGTTCTGGGGTAACCGAGATTACGATGATAGGAATATAAAGTTTATTATTTGGTCTTAGTAAACAGCCCTCTTAATATGCATGTTTCATGATACTGTTGTTTCTTTAATATGACTTGTATTCATCTTAGGTGGGCTTACATGTTGTAGACATAAGCAATGATGTTCCTATATTATGAGGTTGTATTAAAGATAATATTTGTGCTGGAAGACTTACAGTTTATCATCTTCTAAATGGTCCGTGTAGTGCTGTTCATGCATGACTGTCTGGCTCTCACATGGCAACAGCATGCTGAAATAAAAATCCTGTCTGCCAGCCTCCTCTGTGATGTAGGTAAATAGGTCCTCAGTCCAGTTCCGCAGTCAGAATAGATTCAAAAGCATTATGATCTTCATCCCAGGGAAGACCTGCAATGTCTGGCATGTTCAACCCAGGTTAATGTAAAGCACAGGAGCCGGCTGAGGGGAGGACGGCTCATAATAATGGCTGGAATAATGCCTGGAATGGAGTGGATGTCTTGGTATCAAACACATGGAAACCAAGTCCCACTCCAGTCTCCTTTTCACCTCATTTATCACCTCATTTACTTAATAAAAGGCACATCTCAATAGGTGGTCCAGGTAGGGTTGCAAAGGGAGGATACATTACTGGAAACTTTCGAAGTTTACCAGTAAACTACCAGAAGTATTTGGACAAATTCACTTATAGTGTATTAAAGTAGTCAAAAGTGTAGTATTTGGTCCCATATACAGTGACTCTACAAACTCTACAGTGACTCTACAAACAGACATGCTAACCTCTCACCATTACCAATAACAGTGGAGGTAAGCATGTCTTGGGCGTATGATAATTTACCCTCTGTAACTTTCTCACTCATCATTATTCATGATTCATTCAGGATTATTCGTAATCATTGTAGCATCCACATTAATGTAGAAGTGTTTAGAAACAAATTATATTCTTATTTACAATAAAAGTGACTCCAAAATGACACAATACATTATTTACCATTCATTTCTATTGGGCACAAAATAATCTGAAACACAACCAAAACAAACTGAAAATGCATCCAACAAGTTTGTAGAGTAAAAAGTTTGATGTAGTCATTGCATGCTAGGAATATGGGACCAAATACTACACTTTTGACAATTTTTTATTTAACTAGGCAAGTCAGTTAAGAACAAATTCTTATTTTCAATGACGGCCTACACCGGCCAAACCCGGACGACGCTGGGCCAATTGTGCGCCGCCCTATGGGACTCTCAATCACGGCCGGTTGTGATACAGCCTGGAATTGAACCAGGGGGTCTGTAGTGACGCCTCAAACACTGAGATGCAGTGCCTTAGACCGCTGCACCACTCGGGAGCCCACCTTAGTTATAAGAATCTTTAGGGGTGTCAATCATTTTGACCCCTACCTTTTTGAGAAAAAAAAGTATTACTTGTTTATCAAAATCTCTTTCTCTGAGCAATTGTATTAATATAAAATAATATAATTTCCCACATTTTTTGAGCATACAGTATAGCTCAGTATTTGAATTATTTATTCTATACACTCATTATTGCTCATCTATATCAAGGGTGTCAATAATTTAGCACCCCACTGTATATGAAAATACTGCCTAATATTAAACATCTCAAATCCAAAATGCTGGAGTAGAGCCACATTTTAAAATGTTGCTTCACTGTCCAAATACATATACGCTGTATTTGCAACACACCTCCTTGTTAATGCATTTCCATTTCCGTTTTCGTGTGTTGCACATCCATTCAGTAGCGTCTATGAATCACATGAATATGAAGGCATAAATGTATGAAAGCGTGTACACTCATTTTAAATGTATATAGTTCTGTCCTTGTGATGCTCTTGTCTATTAATGTCATGTTTTATGTTTTGTGTGGACCCCGGGAAGAGTAGCTGCTGCTTTAGCACTAGCTAATGGGGATCCTAATAAACTACTAAATACTACATATGGAGGGAAGTGTATTTATATACCCACTGATTCTTGAAGTATATAACTTCCTCATTAGCTTAGTTCAACTGTCGTACCCATTTTTACATTTTACATTTTAGTCATTTAGCAGACGCTCTTATCCAGAGCGACTTACAGGAGCAATTAGGGTTAAGTGCCTTGCTCAAGGGCACATTTACGTCATTTAGCAGACGCTCTTATCCAGAGCGACTCACAAATTGGTGCATTCACCCTATAGCCAGTGGGATAACCACTTTACAATTTTTTTTTTGGGGGGGGGGTAGAAGGATTACTTTATCCTATCCCAGGTATTCCTTAAAGAGGTGGGGTTTCAAATGTCTCCGGAAGGTGGTGAGTGACTCCGCTGTCCTGGCGTCGTGAGGGAGCTTGTTCCACCATTGGGGTGCCAGAGCAGCGAACAGTTTTGACTGGGCTGAGCGGGAACTATGCTTCCGCAGAGGAAGGGAGCCAGCAGGCCAGAGGTGGATGAACGCAATGCCCTCGTTTGGGTGTAGGGACTGATCAGAGCCCGAAGGTACAGAGGTGCCGTTCCCCTCACTGCTCCATAGGCAAGCACCATGGTCTTGTAACGGATGTGAGCTTCAACTGGAAGCCAGTGGAGTGTGCGGAGGAGGGGGGTGACGTGAGAGAACTTGGGAAGGTTGAACACCAGACGGGCTGCGGCATTCTGGATGAGTTGTAGGGGTTTAATGGCACAGGCAGGGAGGCCAGCCAACAGCGAGTTGCAGTAATCCAGACGGGAGATTACAAGTGCCTGGATTAGGACCTGTGCCGCTTCCTGTGTAAGGCAGGGTCGTACTCTCCGAATGTTGTAGAGCATGAATCTGCAGGAGCGGGTCACCGCCTTGATGTTAGCGGAGAACGACAGGGTGTTGTCCAGGGTCACGCCAAGGCTCTTCGCACTCTGGGAGGAGGACACAACGGAGTTGTCAACCGTGATGGCGAGATCATGGAACGGGCAGTCCTTCCCCGGGAGGAAGAGCAGCTCCGTCTTGCCAGGGTTCAGCTTGAGGTGGTGATCCGTCATCCATACTGATATGTCTGCCAGACATGCAGAGATGCGATTCGCCACCTGGTTATCAGAAGGGGGAAAGGAGAAGATTAGTTGTGTATCGTCAGCGTAGCAATGATAGGAGAGGCCATGTGAGGATATGACAGAGCCAAGTGACTTGGTGTATAGGGAGAAAAGGAGAGGGCCTAGAACTGAGCCCTGGGGGACACCAGTGGTGAGAGCACGTGGTGCGGAGACAGCTTCTCGCCACGCCACTTGGTAGGAGCGACCGGTCAGGTAGGACGCAATCCAGAAGTGAGCCGCGCCGGAGATGCCCAGCTCGGAGAGGGTGGAGAGGAGGATCTGATGGTTCACAGTATCAAAGGCAGCAGACAGGTCTAGAAGGACAAGAGCAGAGGAGAGAGAGTTAGCTTTAGCAGTGCGGAGAGCCTCCGTGACACAGAGAAGAGCAGTCTCAGTTGAATGACCAGTCCTGAAACCTGACTGGTTTGGATCAAGAAGGTCATTCTGAGAGAGATAGCAAGAGAGTTGGCTAAAGACGGCACGCTCAATAGTTTTGGAAAGAAAAGAAAGAAGGGATACTGGTCTGTAGTTGTTGACATCAGTGGAATCGAGTGTTGGTTTTTTGAGAAGGGGAGCAACTCTCGCTCTCTTGAAGACGGAAGGGACATGGCCAGCGGTCAAGGATGAGTTGATCAGCGAGGTGAGGTAGGGGAGAAGGTCACCGGAGATGGTCTGGAGAAGAGAGGAGGGGATGGGGACAAGCGGGCAGGTTGTTGGGCGGCCTGCAGTCACAAGTCGCAGGATTTTATCTGGAGAGAGAGGGGAGAAAGAAGTCAAAGCATAGGGTAGGGCAGTGTGAGTAGGACCAGCAGTGTCATTAGACTTAACAAACGAGGATCGGATGTCGTCAACCTTCTTTTCAAAGTGGTTGACGAAGTCATCCACGAGAGAGAGGAGGGGGGGATTCAGGAGGGAGGAAAATGTGGCAAAGAGCTTCCTAGGGTTAGAGGCAGATGCTTGGAATTTAGAGTGGTAGAAAGTGGCCTTAGCAGCAGAAACAGATGAAGAAAATGTAGAGAGGAGGGAGTGAAAAGATGCCAGGTCGGCAGGGAGTTTAGTTTTCTTCCATTTCCGCTCCGCTGCCCGGAGCTCTGTTCTGTGAGCTCGCAATGAGTCATCAAGCCACGGAGCTGGAGGGGGAGGACCGAGCCGGCCGGGAGGATAGGGGACACAGAGAGTCAAAGGATGCAGAAAGGGAGGAGAGGAGGGTTGAGGAGGCAGAATCAGGAGATTGGAGGGAGAAGGATTGAGCAGAGGGAAGAGATGATAGGATGGAAGAGGAGAGAGTAGTGGGAGAGAGAGAGCGAAGGTTGCGGCGGCGCATTACCATCTGTGTAGGGGCAGAGTGAGTAGTGTTGGAGGAGAGCGAGAGAGAAAAGGAAACAAAGTAGTGGTCGGAGACATGGAGGGGAGTTGCAGTGAGATTAGTAGAAGAGCAGCATCTAGTAAAGATGAGGTCAAGCGTATTGCCTGCCTTGTGAGTAGGGGGGACGGTGAGAGGGTGAGGTCAAAAGAGGAGAGGAGTGGAAAGAAGGAGGCAGAGAGAAATGAGTCAAATGTGGACATAGGGAGGTTGAAATCCCCCAAAACTGTGAGGGGTGAGCCATCCTCAGGAAAGGAACTTATCAAGGCGTCAAGCTCATTGATGAACTCTCCAAGGGAACCTGGAGGGCGATAGATGACAAGGATATTAAGCTTAAATGGGCTAGTGACTGTGACAGCATGGAATTCAAATGAGGAGATAGACAGGTGGGTTAGGGGAAAAATTGAGAATGTCCACTTGGGAGAGATGAGGATTCCTGTGCCACCACCCATCTGACCAGATGCTCTCGGGGTATGCGAGAACACATGGTCAGACGAGGAGAGAGCAGTAGGAGTAGCAGTGTTTTCAGTGGTAATCCATGTTTCCGTCAGCGCCAGGAAGTCGAGGGACTGGAGGTTAGCATAGGTGGGGATGAAGTCAGCTTTGTTGGCAGCAGAACGGCAGTTCCAGAGGCTGCCTGAGACCTGGAACTCCAGGTGTGGGGTGCGTGCAGGGACCACCAGGTTAGAGAGGCAGCAGCCACGCGGTGTGAGGCGTTTGTGTAGCCTGTGCAGAGAGGAGAGAACAGGGATAGGCAGAGGCATAGTTGACAGGCTGTAGCAAATGGCTACAATAATGCAGAGGAGATCGGAATGAAATGAACTAAACATCTGGGAGAGGAGAGAGCAGGGCCTCCCTCACCAAAACTTCCACCTCAGAAACTATAATTGTTTCACTGAACCACCCGAACAAAAACTCTCCCAACTTCCACCTTTAGAAATCAGAATTGTTGTGAACCACAGCGGTCCAATGTTTAAAGGAATAGACTCAACCCACTTTATTCAGCTAGCTAACTATGACACCATAGCTAACTAGCATGCTAGCATCCAATAACACACAGTTTAGCACCAACACTTGGTCACAACAAACCACCAATAGTGTGTTAACACACTAAGCAGATAATTCGTGTCCGTGTCTAGTTCCTTTCATAACGCAGCAATAATTAAACGATGGCTAGCTTAGCACAAATATATTGTATTTAGCTGCCACAGTACAGCACACAATGGCTACTGTGTTGACTCTGTTCGAAAAACGGCTAGCTAGCTAGCTTCGTGCTACACCCGGCACCGCCGAAGACAATGCCAACCTACAGTAACTACCCACAACAGCCCACGATGCCTAACTATGACACCATAGCTAACTAGCATGCTAGCATCCAATAACACACAGTTTAGCACCAATACTTGGTTACAACAAACTACCAATAGTGTGTTAACACACTAAACAGATCATTCGTGTCCGTGTCTAGTTCCTTTCATAACGCAGCAATAATTAGACGTTGGCTAGCTAGCACAAGTATATTGTATTTAGCTACTACAGTACAGTTAGCTGGTCGTGTTGGCTAGCTAGCAATGGCTACTGTGTTGACTTTGTTTGAAGAACGGCTAGCTAGCTAGCTCGTGCTACACCCGGCACCGCCGAAAAAACAATGCTAACCTACAGTAACTACCCACAACAGCCCACGATGCCTAACTATGACGCCATAGCTAACTAGCATGCTAGCATCCAATAACACACAGTTTAGCACCAATACTTGGTTACAACAAACTACCAGTAGTGTGTTAACACACTAAACAGATAATTCGTGTCCGTGTCTAGTTCCTTTCATAACGCAGCAAAAATTAAACGTTGGCTAGCTGGCACATTAACATTGGAAACAACTCTCCACCGTTGCTAAACGTTACCGGTAGCTACCCGCTAGCTAGCTAGCTAGCCTCGTGCTTCGCCGGGCTCCGCCGTAAACAATACTTACCTACAATAATTACCTACGGAAACCTACAATAACTACCTAAATAACTACCTAAATAAACTACCTACAATACCTAACTACAACTACCTACCTACGATCTAAATACATGGTTTAAGCTTTACTCAACACCATAAAAGAAGCCAAGCTTACCTCCTGCTTAGAGAAAACACAACCTCTCCCGACCACAGCTCCCACCTGTTGTACCCCATCAAAACCCAAAATCGAAGCATGTTTTACTCCAATGTTTGTAAACATTGTAAATGTTAACAAACACTGTATAGGCTCAAAGCAGAAAGAGAGAAAACTTAGCAATTTTATAACTAATTTCATGCAATTCTACTCATTTTGCCATGACTTATGCCATGTTAATATGATATCTGAGTGAGAGTGACTAACAAAATCAATGGGGGCCCCCTGGAGGTCAGGGCCCCTGGGCACGTGCCCTTGGTGCCCGGTCGGTAATTCGGCCATGATTACTACAAGTTTAGATAGCATGCTAATTTACCAATAAAATAAAACATTTGCTGACATGGACTAACTGAGTGACGACCAGTGACTGACATAACAAGAGAAAAACTGCTGATGCACAACCAAATGTGTGTATTCTACCATCTAAATCTCAACAGTAAGTTGCAACTGCTTATGTCGCTTATGCCTAGGGCTGGCCCTGCTCAATTGGCTGCAAATTTGCTACAACCTCCCTCCTATCATGGTACCAGACTAGGCCCGCCTCGGCACAGCTAAACCAGACCATGCCCATCACAGCATAGCTCAACCAGACCCGGCCCACCTCAACTCAGCCCAGCTCAACATAGCACCGACCACTACCCTAGGGTCTGGCAAAACACTGTTGAGGATAGTGCACCACATGATGATCATCAGCCTACATATGCTGAGAGTTTGGAGCTTCACCAGCCACACCACCCTCCTTAATTCCCCCCACAACCTCCCTCCCAGGCTAGTTTTGGTTACCCTCGCTACTCCAATCCCCAGGACAGGCCTGGGTCCTATACTTTTTACTGTTTACATTAACAATATGTATTTTAAAATATATATATATATATACCTGCACTTGTCTGCCGATGATACTGTTGTGTATGCTATTGCCCCCACGGTTGACCAGGCACTATCTGATCTACAGGCTGCCTACATTGTATTACATAAAAACTTTATTGACCTGAAATTAATATTGAATGCAGGTAAAACGAAGTATATGATGATCAATGGGCCCCACACCGCTTGGTAATTCGACCATGCATACTACAAATGTAGATAGCTGTCCGCTAGACTAAGTTACCAATCAACATTTCTTTTTGCTGACATGGGCTATTTGAGTGACTGCTGATGCACAACCACATTTCGAAATTGCACCGTATTCTATTATTCTAACTCTCAACAGTAAATTGAGACCCTGACTGAGTTCCAAAAAACCACAACAAAAAACAGTTGCCCATCCCTGATTTAAGAAAGCAGATTATTCAGTCGACTTTCCTATCGGTACTAGACTATGGCGACATCATCTAATTTATTTGAACTCAGCTGCCACTTCATTAAAGCCGTTAGATACAGTTTATCATAGCGCACTGCGCTTTATTACGGGCGACAATTTTAGTACTCATCACTGCATTCTCTAACAGAAAGTTGGTTGGCCCGCTTTGATGTCACGTAGGTTGATACACTGCTATGTTTTCATTTATAAATCGCTTTTACAAAAAGTCCCACTGTACCTGACATCATCACTAAACTTTAGACATACGCGTTACCACACCTGGTCTCAGGGATGGCTAACTCTGGAAATTCCTTTGGTCTCTACTGAGTTAGTAAATCAGCTTTTAGTTTTCTTGCACCTTATTTGTGGAACAATCTTCAAAATGTTCTTAAATTTGATGTTTTGGTGCCTCTGGGGCAATTCAGAAACTTGATTGAGGATCATTACTGATGAATGTGTTTGTTTTTTATGACCTTGTTTTTCTTTCTGCTTGCATTTTGTATTTATATTTTGATGTCTGTATTTTCTGTAATTTATGTAATTCAGGGCTCATCTGTAAAAGAGACCTTGGTCTCAGTATGACTCCCCGATTTTACTCATGTTGATCTCATGGACTATCAGTCCCGAGCTCCAGCTATGAATTTGAGAATGTTTAAAACATTTCAGCCCATCCCTCAGCTTTAGGCTATAGCTAATCAATTTCAAATGGCTGGGGCTTCCATTTGAAAACGAATTAAGGATTGTGGCTTTATAAAGTGGCTATTTAGAATTGAGAATCCTAAAACTGTGTCTGTATAATAGCAAAGTGATGCAAATGAATTCACACAGCTTACAAAAAACGTGTAGCCTATGTGTTTGGAGATCACTTGCATGTCTTTACATAGGATACCCCATCTACTGTATTTCAAAGCGAAAAGTTACATACCCCAATAATACTGTCGGATCTTCTGCGCACCCTTTTAATTTTAACTTCCTCAAAAACGTGTTTTCCATCATAACCACATGTATTTCAGCCTCCTTTCATAGCATGAGAACTGTCAGTGTATAATCTGCGACAGTTACAGTAGAAGAGGTGTATCATCTGACTTCGAGTCTAGAACAAACCCACCCAGTAAGCACCGTCAGACGCCGACCTCCATGGATGTTGAAAAGACGTTGAAAGAGCACAGCAGAGTATAGTACAGTTCAGTACAGTAAAGTAGTGTATAGTTCATTACAGTACAGTAGAGTACAGTAATATACAGTAAAGTAGAGTAGCCTATAGTTCAGTACACTACAGTAGAGCACAGTAGAGTAAAACTATATTATAGTGTACTTTACCCTACTGTACTTTACCTTACTGTTCTCAACTATACTATACTAAACTCTACTGTACTGCAATGAACTAAACTCTACAGTGCTCTACTGTACTGTACTAAACTAAACTCTACTGTGCTCTAATGTACTGTACGGTGATTTCCAAACTTGTTGGACCGACCAAATGTGGTCTTGTTTAGGGGTGGAGCTCATTAGAATAATACCCAGCATGCTTTGCAAGTGTTCCTTTTTACATTTACATTTTGGGCTTTTAGAAGACTCTCTTATCCAAACTTTCAAAATAATAACATCGCTGAGCCTCTCACATTAAACGACCGTCTTTCCTGTAGTTTTTTGCCAAGGTAGTGGTGAGCACACTAAACTGTGCCTAAACAATGTGGCACAGACGGGGGTCACACACTACAAGATTCTTCACTTGGTTGTGAGGATTCGCGATACCACGCTGTCTCGCGAAAACAATGATGTGATTAGATTGTGTAGCTAGAACGAGCTGTGGTTCAAAGCAGCCTCATAAAAGTTTTCAGTGACACATTCACGCTTGTCATACAGAGTTGAAATATCTAGCTCAGTGTTATTCAAAGTATGGGACAATATACAAATGTATTTATTGGTTGATTTTCATTTTGATAAGAGATTAACATTTAAGAGAAATTCTTGCGAAATGGGATCCCAGAAATGCTTGCGGGAAAAATGGGGTCCCCGCTGAAAAAGTTTGAATACCACTGATCTAGCCAATTCATTTTGAATTGTATAACATTGCTTGTGAACTTCAGAGCTGTAATGATTTGACACTTTGGCTTTGGTTAAAGGCAAGCACAAACACATACTAGTAGGTTAGTAGTCGTCATTGCTCCTGTTCGAGAGTCTACACATTCTGGGTGATGTGATGCAATGTCATCATCTCACTGGCTTCTTCTCTGGTGAGCTTTCATTGGCTATTACTGATCCCTGTTCTCAAAACGTGTCCCTACACATCTCACACTACAAGAACATTGCAGATTTTGTGCCGTTAAAATCAAACATGTTTGAAAATATCGGGACGTCTGGGACTGCTCAAACATTAAACGAGCGACGGTGACGGCAGTGCGCCCCGAGTAGGGAACGACATCTTCTAACACTTTTGAAGAACATAAGGGCATATAACAGATGGGAAGAATAATACATATTCCATACTGTGATCTTCAGTATGCTCCATTTTCGTATTTTAATTGGAATAATTTTTTTGAATGTGATTTAATGCTTTCTTCATGTAGATGTATGTGAATGTATGGACTGTTGAAATTTGGCCATAGAAACAAAGAAACAAATTATTTTAAAAAATTCAACGTCCGTAAAATACGTATTTTCAATGTCTGGAAAATACCTATTCTCCACATCCGAAAAAAATATATTTTCAACTTTAATTCAGAACCAAAAATAAACCTAATTTCAACGTCTGGAAAATACGTATTTCAACGTCATTTTGCTCACTGGGCAATGTCCTCATCCACTGGGCACAGATGTCATTTCAAAGTCTATTCCATGTTGGTTCAATTGGACAACAACGTTTATTCAACCAGGCAGATCTCCACGCCTTCCATCCAGCAAGGAATGCTGCTCACAATGCAACTCCACTTTTTGAGTGCACATGCACATTTTCAGAGGATATTATGAAACTTGCTGAATAATGCATTTAAAATGTAGTCGGTTTGAAAGCTTCCTTCCTCTTGGAAATGACAGTGTGTTTCATTAGATAGGGTTTCCTCTTACTTCATCTGAATGTGAATTTCTTGCACAATTTGTGACAGAAACTATAGGCTACTAAATGTTTTAAGCAGCCTACTGTATTTTATTGTATTGTATTGTCAATACCAACAATAACATTGTAAAAAAATATGTTTTATTTCTTGCACTCATGTCCCTAACCCCCTCAATGGTATTTTAAATATTTTCCAACTGTCCTCGCCAGAGGCTGAGCCTAAAGTGTACACGCACTAGTCTGAGTCCCACATACACCAAGTCATAGAGTCACCAATGCACACACCAGGACAATCCCACAGACCCAGTTATTTCAACATAGGCTATAAATAAACACTGTGTTGTTTACTATTTCGTTATCACAATTATAGCCAAAGGCTACCGTAGATGAAGACCATCCTTGTGCTACTCAGTTGGCACTGCAGAGCCTTGATGGCTCAGCAACATGGCCAAAGCAGAGAAAAATATCAGTATTTTCTGCCAATGTTTTGGCCTAAGACCAGGGGAGAGTAACCAGCTATGACATATCCAGGACAGTGAGGAGGTACATTGCTGTATCATGAGGGCCCTCTGTCTGACATATGTCCCAATGGTCAGCCCATGGACATCTCAGCAAACACTATAGGGACATGACAGAGACCAGAATCAGCTGGAGACATCAGGGAACACTCAGGTTACTACCTGTACCTGGGTTGGGTTAGAGATATGAGACAGGATAATAAAATAGCATAAAATAACTTTTACATTTTATTTTTTGACTGCGGACCTACAAATACAGTGAGGGAAAAAAAGTATTTGATCCCCAGCTGATTTTGTACGTTTGCCACTCCTTTGTTGTCTATAAATTCTCCGCAAAATCATGTTACTCCTGTCTGAACATCAATAAAATAATTCAAAATACTACACCAGAGGGCCTAATTTAGCTACAGAGGATAAATAGCTTCTAAAAAAATACCCTGGCACTTTGACTGTTAAACTCATGGGTAGACTAGCAATGGCTGCCAGTCCTGACTTGAATGGGAACTGCCATTTATGGAATATATATTTCTATGGTTGATTGCAGCTGTCAGTTTGCCTTTCACAAATGTCAAAATACAATCGCGAGAAAAATGTAAACCTACTGTTCGGTAAGCAAATCCCTACTGCTGAAAAGAGAAGACTAATCTGTCTGTAGAAGCGAACCATTTTTATGTCAACAACTTTTGAGCCATTCTGAGAGAACAGCACTGTTTTTCAAAGTAGCTTATCTTGAGATATTGGCACGAGTGCATCGGCCATCACTGGTGAGTAGCCTATGCTTAATCTTCATTATTGGGTGAATCAGTGTCACTGGAAAGTTTATTTTGTAGCCTACTGTACCCTATACTATATATACAAAAGTATGTGGGCACCTGCTCATCAAACATCTCATTCCAAAATCATGGGCATTAATATGGAGTTGGTCCCCCCTTTGCTGCTATAACAGCCTCCACTCTTCTGGGAAGGCTTTCCACTAGATGTTGGAACATTGCTGCAGGGACTTGCTTCCATTCAGCCACAAGAGCATTAGTGAGATCGGGCACTGTTGTTGGGCGATTAGGCCTGGCTCGCATTTGGCGTTCCAATTCATCCCAAAGGTGTTCGATGGGGTTGAGGTCAGGGCGCTGTGCAGGCCAGTCAAGTTCTTCTTCATTGTATGCTGTAGCGTTAAGATTTCCCTTCACTGGAACTAAGGGCCTAGCCCGAACCATGAAAAACAGCCCCAGACCATTATTCCTCCTCCACCAAACTTTACAGTCGGCATTATGCATTCGGGCAGGTAGAATTCTCCCGGCATCCGCCAAACCAAGATTCGTCCATCAGACTGCCAGATGCTGAAGTGTGATTCATCACTCCAAAGAACGCTTTCCTACTGCTCCAGAATCTAATTGTGGCGAGCTTTACATCACTCCAGTCGACGTTTGGCATTGCGCATGGTGATCTTAGCTTGTGTGCGGCTGCTCGGCCATGGAAACCCATTTCATGAAGCTCCCAACGAACAGTTATTGTGCTGACCTTGCTTCCAGAGGCAGTTTGGAACTCGCTAGTGAGGGTTTCAACCGAGGACAAACTATTTTTATGCGCTACACACTTCAGCACTCGGCAGTCCCGTTCTGTGAGCTTGTATGGCCTACCACTTCGCGGCTGAGCCGTTGCTGCTCTTAGACGTATCCACTTCACAATAACAGCACTTACAGTTGGCCGGGGGCAGCTCTAGTAGGGCAGAAATTTGATGAACTGACTTTTTGGAAAGGTGGCATCCTGACGGTGCCACGTTGAAAATCACTGAGCTCTTCAGTAAGTGACATTCTACTGCCAATGTTTCCTATGGATATTGCATGGTTGTGTGCTAAATTGTATACACCTGTCAGCAACGGGTGTGGCTGAAATAGCCGACTTAGCAAATTTGGTGCTGCACAAATGACTGGGAGGATTAAAATGTATCGGACATTTGAGAAATGTATTAGCCGTCCATATGCTTTGGGTATGTAACCCATTAGGGCATTCTCCCACGCAGCCAGCTCCACCAATAACCAAGGGATATTGGCCAAATTAGCCTAATTTACATGTCCTTAAAAACAGCATATAACAAATTACAAAAACCATATTCCTTGTGTTTCAATGTGTAGCATATGCAAAACTTGATAGCCTATTGTTTTATTGGTTTTTACTTTCCTAACACAATAATTATCCACCTCACGGTTCAGCTGTCAGAGATTTTAGCTCTATATGTATCAGGGCATTGCATGTATAGGCCTATAGGTTAGATGTCCACTGTATGATATGAATATTTAAAAAAATATATATAAAGGAAGATAAACTTAAGTCTAGCCCAGGATAGAGAGATAGAGATATGACAGCGGCATGCTACGAAACCAACATGCATTTCTTAATGATTGTCAGATAGGCTACTGCATCTCATACAGATTTAGCCTTACAGAAGGAGGCTAATTAGTTATTTTTCTATCCAATTTTTTAAAATAAAGATAAGCATTATATTGTTAGATTAAAGGAGTAACTCTGGTAGGCCAGAAACAGTCTTCCTCACCTCAAGTTCAACTGTCGGAGTCAGTTGGAGCGTCGGTGCACATTGCCTTCATATCATAGGCTTGCAGTATAATAGTCTAATAGCCACACCACACCAAAACAAATAAAATACAATTGTATTGTATTGATTCTTCAGGACAAACTTCTCCTAAAGAGAAATAACATTTAATTTAGATGATGTTATATCATCCACTTTATGAACTCCTATATGACAACATCCCAAAACACTGTACCTCTCCTTCAGGTAGTTCCTTGTCAATGTCAAACTCCTCAGGAACCACCTGGTAATAGGGCACAGGCAGAGGTGAATGATAGCTTTGTTGACCCCATAGGACTGAAATACATATCCATCATGTCTCTCACCTGTCTCCCTGGGCGTAGAACAGTCTCCTCCTGTGGGCATACCACCAGGTCTTTCTCTGGGGATTTACTCACCTCGTTCTTCTTAGATCGCCCATCAGAGCACACAGCTTTAGCCCTAAAATGGTACAACATGTTTTAGCTGTGGGCAGATAGAGGACATATACAAACACAAAATGGAGACATCCGAGTAGTTTAGGAGGTTTTGAGCAGAACAAATGAATGGACATGCTGGTAGAAACATCACTAATGCTCATTAGTCAGATAATTATCCCATTATACTAATCTAATTCTATCCCTATCCGATAGACCTCAAGTAACTTTCGGTGTGTTCTTACTAAAACATGTCTGAGCAGTCTGTGAGCCACCTGCTCCACAATGAGATACATCCAAATGCTCTTTATTTATTAGACTGTGGGCATTTTTTGTCACCTTGGTGACCGTTTCTAACCCATTCTATCTAAACTAGATCTAAAGCTTTTCAGTGATGATCAGTGTGGTGAAGAAATGCCTCTGAAGAAGAACATTACTCTTTCAGATTAGCTTCATTCTTGGCTTCTTTTCTTCTAATTGCCTTCTTGGCAAACTTCCCAATCTTGGTCTGGTTGTTAATTTGAATGTTGGTGGCCTATTCAAAAGCATGAAAATGAGGGACAAATGTACATCATTGTGACCGTTCAGATGTTTACATTTCCTGACAAGACATGTTTACATGAGGGACAAATGGGTGCCAACCTAGTAGTGCTACATAATTCATTACACACAATGGCAACACAAGATGTTGCAGACAGACAGTTTCTAGCTCCTAGGCAACTTTGCAGTATTTTTTTGAGTGTGTTTTTTCTTAGATGACTTGCTCAGAACATTTCTTGCATTATTACCTACAGCCAAACATTTCTTTGGGATATTAGATCGACAATCACTCACCAGCATTTAGACCAGAAATGTGATTGTTTGAACACCCCAAGGCAGTTCTATTCATCCCAGGGGCTGCTCCAAGACGCCGCTGACAGAGAAGAGGAACAAGGAGTGGCCGCTTCTGAGTATATTACTTGCTAATGTTCAGTCCCTGGACAATAAAGTAGACGAGCTCAGGGTGAGGAGCTCCTTACAGAGAGACATCAGGGACTGTAACATACTCTGTTTTACAGAATCATTGCTCTCTCCAGATATACTGTCCCCGTCCATTCAGCCAGCGGGGATCTCCGTCTATCACGTGAACAGGAAGAAAGAACTCTCCGGGAAAAAGAAAGGTGGAGGTGTATGTTTAATGACTAACTACTCGTGGTGTGATTGTGGTAACGTACAGGAACTCAAGTCCTTTTGTTCTCCCGATCTGGAATACCTCACCATAAAATGCCGACCACATTATCTCCTAAGATAATTTTATTCGGTCATCATCACGGCCGTGTATATTCCCCCGCCAAGCCGACATCGCAAGGAACTACACTGGACTTTGTGCAAACTGGAAACTGCATATCCTGAGGCCGCATTTATTGTAGCTGGGAACTTTAATAAAGGAAATCTGAGGAGAATGCTACAGAAGGTCTATCAACACATCTCCTGTGCTACTCACTCATTGAGCACTCTTGACCAATGCTACTCCCCCTTCCGGGACAGCTAAAATGCCCTTGGTTTTGATCCCGCAGACTCCGAAATGTTCCGGGTTGCCTCCGAGAATAGTATAAAATGACTCATTGACTGAGTTCATCAGGAAGTGCATAGAGGATGCTGTTCCCACAGTGATGATTAGAACTTATCCAAGCAAAAAAATGTGGATAGAAGGCAGCATTCGCGCAAAATTGAAAGCGCAGACCACCGCATTTAACCACAGCAAGGTGACTGGGAACATGGACCTGTACAAAAGACCAGCTATGCCTTCCATTAGGCAATGAAAGAGACAAAGCAGCAGTACAAGGACAAAGTGGTGTCACAATTCAACGGCTCGGACACGAGATGTATATGGACTCCAGACAATCACAGATTATAAAGGGAAAGCCAGCCACGTCGCGGACACCGACGCCTCGCTCCCGGACAAGCTAAACACTATCTTTGTCCGCTTCGAGGAAAACACGCTGGCCACCGCCACTCATGAGGCCTGTGAGCTCTCGTTCTCCGTGGCCGACGTGAGTAAGATATTTAAGAGTGTTAACCCACGCAAGGCTGCCGGCCCAGACGGCATCAGAGCATGTCCAGACCAGCTGGCTGGAGTGTTTACAGCTGTCAGCCATCTGCCTGATACAGTTGAAACCGGGATTCATCCGTGAAGAGCACACTTTTCCAGAATGCCAGTGGCCATCGAAGGTAAGCATTTGCCCACTGAAGTCGGTTACGATGGCGAACTGCAGTCAGGTCAAGACCCTGGTGAGGAACACGAGCACACAGATGATCTTCCCTGAGACGGTTTCTGACTGTTTTTGCAGAAATTCTTTGGTTGTGCAAACCCACAGATCCCGCAGGTGAAGAAGACGGATATGGAGGTCCTGGGCTGACGTGGTCTGCGGTTGTGAGGCCGGTTGGACGTACAGCCAAATTCTCTAAAAAGATGTTGGAGGTGGCTTATGGTAGAGAAATGAACATTAAATTCTCTGGCAACAGCTCTGATGGACATTCCTGCAGTCAGCATGCCAACTGCACACTCCCTCAAAACTTGAGACATCTGTGGCATTGTGTTGTGTGACAAAACTGCACATTTTAGAATGGCCTTTTATTGTCCCCAGCACAAGGCGTACCTGTGTAATTATCATGCTGTTTAATAATATTCTTGATATGCCAACCTGTCAGATGGATGGATTATCTAGGCAAAGGAGAAATGCTCACTAACAGGGATGTACAACACATTTGAGAAATAAGCTTTTTGTGCGTATGGAACATTTCTGTGATCTACTTCAGCTCATGAAACATGGGACCAACACTTTGCATTTATATTTTTGTTCAGAGTGGTAGTAGTGTGTGTGTGTGTGTGTTCCTCTCTTCATCCTATTCCCTTTTGATGAGGTTAAAGATGTAAAAATCACTGTGGTTTGCAGTCTGGGAATCTGAAAGTGAAAGAAACAGTTAAGTCATTTCTACAGTTACAGCATCATTATTTTGAGCTAGTTTATGCATAGACTACAAACAAGAATATGCTACATGAAGTCCATTCAATCTTAACGGAATAGTGGTTCTGGCTATATACAAGCTAATGTTAGTGAAAAGTGGCTGTATCTGTATAAATGTATTATCCTATTCCCATGGCTCTGGCTATGTGCAGTATAGTAGCTTCTATTTCTATACAAACCAGGGTCTCAGTCTCAGATTACTGTCAAGGTAAGGAAACATTACAGAAGGTAATTGAGTGAACTATCTCATTATGTGAAGTGTCTGTACCTGTATTTTCAATGACTTGTTCTTGATAAGTGTACGGATGTACTCCTTCCTCTCGTCCTCCATTGCTCTGATCTTCATTTCATAGTCGTGCTCTCTTTCGTTGCTCTCTTGTCCTTTCTATGTTCAGTCTCACGTCCAACAGGTTACCCTAGTGGCCAGTGATTTTAATGCAGGAAAACTGAAATCTGTCTTACCTAATTTCTTCCAGCATGTCTGTAAGGGTTGGTGTCAGGTGTGACCCAGGTGCGGTGCAGGATAGACAGTAGGCAGTAGGCAGAGATGGTGAAACAAGGATCTTTACTGGTGGTCCCAAAACCAGAATACAAAATAACAGACTTGTCACGAAAAAATAAAGGAGGAGCAAAAAACAAGCTGACAGCAAACATACGAAATACTAACTATGACAGAAAACAACAATGAAACAGGGAGAACACTTCTCAAGTACCTGTACATACGTCTCGCGATCAGACACTGATTAGTACTGTTTGGCATTGAGAACTAGCAGAGAAAACAGAGCAAGGGCACACAGGGAAGTGAGGGCATAAATACACAGGTGAACAGGTAGACACAGGTGACACCAATAAGATAATGATTAGTCCAGACTGTGAGTGAGGAGGTGCCTAAGGTTCTCGGAGGATGACACCTAGTGGGTCGCTCCAGAACTGCGACCCCCTCCTGTAACACTAACTACAGGCAATAAAACTCTAGACTACCTTTACTCCACACAGAGGGACACATACAAAGCTCTTCCTCACCATCCATTTGACAAATCTGACCATAGCTCTATCTTCCGGATTCCTGCTTACAAGAAAAAACTCAAACAGGAAGTACCAGTGCAATATGGAAGTGGTCCGATGAAGCTGATGCTAAGCTACAGGACTGTTTCGCTAGCACAGACTGGAATATGTTCCGGGACTCATCCAATGGCATTGAGGAGTTTACCACATCAGTCACCGGCTTCATTAATAAGTGCATCGTTCCCACAGTGACCGTACGTACATATCCCAACCAGAAGCCATGGATTACAGGCAACATCCTCACTGAGCTAAAGGCTAGAGCTGCTGCTTTCAACGAGCGGGACACTAACCCTGACGCTTATAAGAAATCCTGCTACTCCCTCCGACGAACGATCAAACAAGCAAAGCGTCAATACAGGACTAAGATCGAATCCTACTACACCGACTCTGATGCTCATCAGATGTGGCAGTGCTTGCAAACTATCATGGATTACAAAGGGAAACCCGGTTTCTATTCTATTCAGTCCAGTCTAGTCTAGTCCAGATCTACTCTAGTCCAGTTTAGTCCAGTCCAGTCTCATCTAGACCCATTATTGACTTATAGTAAAACAGAAAAAGTCATATTTAATCACACTTAGTAACAGAGGGGACATTTTAATACATTATTACAGTTAGCTAGATTGTTTAAGAAAATAGCCCACCAATTAGGCTACTTGATTAGGCTACAGATTATTGATCAGGGCAAACTCAGAGCACAAGGACGTTGTCTATTGTCCTCTCTTTGGTTTTTCAGGTCGGTGGGGAAAAAAAGATATGAAATTGAGACAAGAAATTACGTCTATCAACTTCCAGCTGATGAGTTCAAGTATTTAGACTTGGGTGTCACTCTGGCCAATAGGTTGCTGATAGATTTATATTTTGCTCTTCTCCAAATGTTCAGTAGAAGTGGCTGAGAAATGGAATACAAATTTTATGCAACATCTGGATTGTTGCGTATGTTGCCATGACAACAACATTATAATGCTCCAGAATGATGACCCAGAATGCTGGTCACAGAACTAGAATGAGATAATATTTATATGGTTCAGGTACTGTGACATTACCTAGGCCTGTACAACCAGTAATTCACCTATGCTTTGCCAAACATTTCATAACTTTACTTATAAATTATTTGTGAAGCGTTTATGTAAGCCTTATAAAGGGCCTAGAAATGCTGACTCTCGGAACCCAAAATCAATCCTACGCCAGCTACTGTTCTACATCATGCTACCATCTCCGGTAACCAACACCCCAGCCAGCAGCAACACAGTGTTGTTGTAGTAGGCTATGCAATAAGAGTTTCTGACAGTAGAGGGCACTCTGTGCATTTGAATCATCATGTCATTGACTTCTGCTTCAGCTGTTATCTAGCCTGGAATGTGCTACATTAGTCCATTCCATTGGATAGATAAAACAAAGAAAATGTAACTGAATAGAAGACTGCTAGAGACATATCTGGAACAAATAGGTCTGAATCCCTGGAATCACATAACATCAGGAATGTAGAATGTGTGGTAAATTTGTAGTCTGGAGCACAGCTGCAATGTCCATTCAGCCTCTGCATATACAAAATCCAGCTGTGTTGGAATGGGACAGGCAGTGCCAAGGAAAGCAGTCAGGACACAGCGGGGGACTGAGAATGGTGTGAAAATGCATACAGTGCATTCGGAAAGTATTCAGACCCCTTGACTTTCCCCCCAAAAAAATTACATTACAGCCTTATGCAATCTACACACTGTATGCATATCCCATAATGACAAAGCAATCACAGGTTTATTAGACATTTTTGCAAATGTATTAAATATAAAACCCAGAAATATCACATTTACGTACATACTCAGCCCCTTTACTCAGTACTTTGTTGAAGCACCTTTGGCAGCGATTACAGCCTTGAGTCTTCTTGGGTATGAAGCTTGGCACACCTGTATTTGGGAAGTTTATCCCATGCTTCTCTGCAGATCCTCTCAAGCTCTGTCAGGTTGGATGGGGAGCGTTGCTGCACAGCTATTTTCAGGTCTCTCCAGAGATGTTCGATTGGGTTCAAGTCCGTGCCCTGGCTGGGCCTCTCAAGGACATTCAGAGACTTGTCCCGAAGCCACTCCTGCGTTGTCTTGGCTGTGTGCTTACGGTCGTTGTCCTGTTGGAAGGTGAACCTTCACCCCCAGTCTGAGATCCTGAGCGCTCTGGAGCAGGTTTTCATCAAGGATCTCTCTGTACTTTGCGCCATTAATCTTTCCCTAGATCCTGACTACTCTCCCAGTCCCTGCCACTGAAAAACATCCTCACAGCATGATGCTGCCACCACCATGCTTCACCGTAGGGATGGTGCCAGGTTTCCTCCAGACGTGATGCTTGGCATTCAGGCCAAAGAGTTCAATCTTGGTTTCATCAGACCAGAGAATCTTGTTTCTCGTGGTCTGAGAGTCCTTTAGGTGCCTTTTGGCAAACTCCAAGCGGGCTGTCATGTGCCTTTTACTGAGGAGTAGCTTCCGTCTGGCCACTCTACAATAAAGGCCTGATTGGTGGTGCTGCAGAGATGGTTGTCCTTCTGGAAGGTTCTCCCATCTCCACAGAGGTTCTTGGTCACCTCCCTGACCAAGGCCCTTCTCCCCCATTTGCTCAGTTTGGCCAGCTCTAGGAAGAGTCTTGGTGGTTCCAAACTTCTTCCATTTAAGAATGATGGAGGCTACTATGTTCTTGGGGACCTTCAATGCAGCAGAAATGTTTTGGTACCCTTCCCCAGAGCTGTGCCTCGACACAATCCTGTCTCAGAGCTCTACGGACAATTCCTTCAACCTCATGGCTTGGTTTTTGCTCTGACATGCACTGTCAACTGTGGGGCCTTATATAGACAGGTGTGTGCCTTTCCAAATCGTGTCCAATCAATATAATTTACCACAGGTGGACTCCAATCAAGTTGTAGAAACTTCTCAAGGATGATCAATGGAAACAGGATGCACCTGAGCTCAATTTTGAGTCTCATAGCAAAGGGTCTGAATACTTATGTAAATAAGGTATTTCTGTTGTTTATTTTGAATACATTAGCAAAAATTCTAAAAACCTGTTTTTGCTTTGTCATTATGGGGTACTGTGTGTAGATTGATGAGGAAAAACAATAATTTAATCAACTTTAGAATAAGGCTGTAATGTAACAAAATGTGGAAAAAAGGAAGGGGTCTGAATACTTCCCGAATGCACTGTATTATGTTGGAAAGTCCCCACTCAACTGCCAGCACAAGTTGAAAGTTTGAGTAGGCCTATATGATGTCTAGGTACACAAATCTGTGATTACATTAAGCCATTTCACCCCCACATGTCAGCTGTGACATACTTCACCTTTTGGGGGCATGAGGAAACTGGGGGCTGCCAGTTTGGCTTGTGGCCAGACAAAATTGAAGCATCTGTGTTTTCTGTTCACTCTTAACTCTGTGTCTTCTGTTCACTCTGTTAACTCTGAGACACGTCTGTATAATGAGGGTATGTGAGCCTTTTAGCTTAACAAGTAAAGCTTAATATCAATCACCTACTGAACATAGGCCCACAAAAACTGGATATCTTTTCCACGAATACAAATCAAGGATCAACAAGCCAACCATGTAGGCCTACTTATGTATTTGCAAAAAGCAGATCCAAACATATAGTATTAGAGCCAACTAAAATTGTGAGGTGACTGTTCAAGTTTACTAAACGTAATACTTGTAGTAGGCTATAGGTTACAAAAAGCGTTCAGGAAAAAAGCGCACCTCCGTGTGTTCAACCAATTTGGGGGCGTTGTTGAATTTTGACAGTTTAGATCCTGCAGCCCTCCGACTGAAACACTCCCAGTGAGAAAGTATTTATAATGTTATAGATGACGGTGTCGGGTTCCCCTTCTCATCCACTAATTATTTTCGGCTTTTATGGCAAGCAACTCAGATCAATTCAGATCTGTCATTGAACAAAGTCATACCTCATGGCCGCATCAAACAGCCGACGTGACGTACTGTCCAAGTTATGGGTCACAATGTTCGTTGTTGTTGTGGTCGTACTGCAGGTAGCTTCGACAACTGGACTCCTATTCTTGAACATGTCGGTTGCTCAGGTAAGGCCTTTTTTTCTCCATCCTATAGCTGATGTTCACCCTGACGACCAGAAAACCTCTATTCATGCTATTTTTGAGTTTGTCCCCAGCTCACAGTCGGTTCCCCATAATTTATGGTAGTCAGGAAATTATAACTTCAGACCACATTCATAAAAAAAAACATTTATGAAGTATGAAGTAGCCTACAGTCTTCTTGAGCTTATACATGGCAGTGAGTGAAGAACAGTTTATTAGCCTACTGATTTATAAATGACATATTATCCAATAATGAACACTATATGAAGTACAGCGCTTTCAGAAAGTATTCACACCCCTTGACTTGTTCCACATTTTGTTGTGTTACAGCTTGAATTTAAAAGGAATTCAATTGAGATTTGGTGTCACTGGCCTACACACAATACCCCATAATATCAAAGTGGAATTATGTTTTTTTTTTTTTTATACAATAAAAATAATAATAATTATTATTATTAAAAGCTGAAATGTCTTGAGTCAATAAGTATTCAACCCCTTTGTTAAATAAGTTCAGTAGTAAACATTTGCTTAACAAGTCACATGAGTTGCATAAACTCACTCTGTGTGCAATAATAGTGTTTAACATGATTTTTGAATGACAACCTCATCTCTGTACCCCACACATACAAGTTCCCTCAGTCCAGCAGTGAATTTAACACAGATTCGAACACAAAGACCAGGGAGGTTTTCCAATGCCTTGCAAAGAAAGGCACCTATTGTTAGATGGCCCAAAAAAAAAAAAATACATATATATATTGAATATCGGTGCACAAAATGTGGCAAAGAAATTAACTTTATGTGCTGAATACAAAGCGCTACATTATTCTTCACCTCTTAATCAGAAAAAATAGTTTGCAACATACTTCTCCAATTTACTTCCCCATTTAGATTGTACCTGCTGATTAAAAGTGAATTATGTCTGCATAAAGTATCAGCATACACTGAAGACTTTGTTACTGCATGGAGATGAAAATGACTGTGATAATCAAAGTAGGCTAATGCTCAAGTTTGATCAGTGTCATTGGTCAGATTCTTCTCTCTCTGTGTAGTCTGGCATGGGGTCCCATGGTTTGGCTCTAGTCCTGGTTTGCTACAATGACTACAGAGCCTGTTACCGCACCAACAAAGACCCTGTAAGTCACAAATATGACCATAGGGTCGAAGATCCTAACCACATCCCTCAGAAATACATTCTATTACATTGATTACTGCATTGTTAGGTTTTGGAGCTTGCACAACATTCATTTCACTGTACTTGTGCACGTGACACTAAAACTTGAAACTTGAAATAAACCACACACATTGGTCATAACAATGAAACTGGTAATGGGTAGCAGTGACTGAGTCTATTATTTATTATATGAATCACCACTCACCAGGCAAATACTAGTTGAGATGGAAAGTTGGATTTGTAGTCCACTGCAACTCCAGACTAAGTCAAACTAGGCCTGTCTAACAATTGTACAAAGTTAC